>NC_081195.1:27900547-28142499 GCF_902713425.1 Acipenser ruthenus
TTAATTGGACAAGTTTACCCTTTTATTTGCTCTTAAGCAGTTGGAGATTTACAGACAGCTACAAAAACCTGCTGGACTGACTGCGACTCTAGAGGAGCAGAATTGTGCACCACTAAATGTATATATTTACTTGATGTGGGATTTTGACAATTTATGTGTGGGAAAATTAAACACGTTCAGTCCAAATGTTTATTAATCGGAGAACATGTGGATGTCAATAAATGCATTATTACAAATATTAACCATCCATCCATCATCAATAACCACTTCATCCAATACAGGGTCATGGTGAGCTGGAGCTTAACCCGGCAGACACGGTGCAAGGCAGGACTACACCCAGGATGGGACACCAGTCCATCACTGGCCAACTCTCACACTCACACAAACATGCACACAGAGGGCAATTTAGAGTGACCAATCAACCTGACCAGTATGTTTTTGGATGAGGGGAGGAAACTGGTGTGCCTGGTGAAAACCAACACGAACACGGGGAGAACATGCAAACTCCCCTGAAATGGGAATCAAACCTGGGACCCTGGAGCTGTGAGGCAGCAGCGCTAACCACCACACCAACATGCCACAAACTATAACCTAATATACATGATGAATCATAAGAGCAAAGATTGTAATCAAGTTCTTCATTAAAACCTCCAGTGGTTACAGAACTCGTTATTATTATTATTTCTTTCTTAGCAGACACCCTTAGCCAGGGCGACTTACAATTGTTACAAGATATCACATTGTATGTAAAAAATAATTACCCATTTATACAGTTGGGTTTTTACTGGAGCAATCTAGGTAAAGTACCTTGCTCAAGGGTACAGCAGCAGTGTCCCCCACCCAGGATTGAACCCACAACCCTCCGGTCAGGAGTCCAGAGCCCTAACCACTACTCTACACTGCTACCCTATGTGTATGTAATCAAATAAATCTTCCAATTTTGATAGGAACAGATAAAATCCACCCTTTCTACTAATTCATTTCTATACCAACAAACATCACAGATGTGTTCAATGATTATAATCTTTAATACGAGGCTGTAGTTGGATTTTTATTAGCATCACAGCTTGTTATTTAGGGTTTGGGGTTAGGGTTGGTTTGTCTTTAATTCCACTTTTCGCCACCAACTGTACCTATAGGCAACCACTTTCACTTCAATACAACTGCACCTTGCTAAAAGAGACCCATTTAATCACCACCTCTATGTGATTTTTTTAGCTGATGCTTTTATTTAAAGTGACTTGTATGTGTGCTCATTTATAGAGCTGGGTATTTACTGGAGCAATCTGTGAAGTACCTGCTTGCTCAAGGTACCTGCTTGCTCAGCAGCAGTGCCTCACCTGGGTTTGAACCCTCAACCCTCCGGTAAAGAGTCCAGAGCCCTAAACACGAATCCACATGCTGGTATATCTATGTGAACATGTCCAGAGGTGAATATACCCTACATCTAATTCACTTTGTGCATGCTGCAAACTAACAACCATCCATCCAGCCATTATCATTAACCACGTACTCCTTTACAGGGTCGCAGTGAGCCGGAGCCTAACCCGGCATACACAGGGCGCAAGGCGAGGACTACATGCAAACTCCACACAGACTGCAAATTAACAGTTATAGAATATATATATATATATATATATATATATATATATATATATATATATATATATATATATATATATATATTTGTTCTGTATTTTAATGTGGTAGCCAACTGGCAGCATGAGAGGTGACACCGAGGCATTTGGTGAGGTTGAAGTTAAGGCAGTTTTTATTATTTCCTTAAACAAAGTTCAAAGACTCAACAGAACATTTTTGAAAATAAACAAAACAAAAGAAAACCTGCCCACTAATCTCACTTCTTCAACCCTCTCTATTGTTTGCACGAGCTGTCCTCGTTGCAAGGAAAAATGTATTGCTTTAGCAAACAGAGACCAGTCCAAGTTCCATCCAGTCGCTGCTGGTAACAGTAAATCTGCTCTCGGAACAGAAAGTCTCGCCAGGTAAGTGTCACTTGTTCACTTTCTTTATAATCCACAAGGGCTATCGGGAAATGTAGTTTGTAATCCTTTTCCAGGTGAACAGGCAAGTCTTCCAAGTAGTATGTCCCTTGGTACCAAAAAGACCACACCCTGTGTGGTCCACACAGGAACAACATGTGAGGATGCTCCTTTAGCGCCCCCTCACAGTCTTTGCCATTGCCACAGCACCTTGCGCTCTTTTGGTTCCTTTGTCGCCCTCTGCCGGTGAACACCGACACTAACAGCCTGCAGATTGGCTGGATCCTGACAAACTAAAACAAACATAAGAACATAAGAAAGTTTACAAATGAGGAGGCCATTCAGCCCATCTTGCTCGTTTGGTTGTTAGTTTCTTGAAGGATCCCAGGGTGTCAGCTTCAACAACATTACTGGGGAGTTGGTTCCAGACCCTCACAATTCTCTGTGTAAAAACGTGCCTCCTATTTTCTGTTCTGAATGCCCCTTTATCCAATCTCCATTTGTGACCCCTGGTCCTTGTTTCTTTTTTCAGGTCAAAGAAGTCCCCTGGGTCAACATTGTCTATACCGTTTAGGATTTTGAATGTTTGAATCAGATCGCCGCATAGTCTTCTTTGTTCAAGACTGAATAGGTTAAATTCTTTTAGCCTGTCTGCATACGACATGCCTTTTAAACCCGGGATAATTCTGGTTGCTCTTCTTTGCACTCTTTCTACAGCAGCAATATCCTTTTTGTAACGACGTGACCAGAACTGAACACAAAATTCTAGGTGAGGTCTTACTAATGCATTGTATGACTAAAAATGTAATCTGACTACAGGAAGTGAAATTGTAACCAGATTGCAGGAAGTGAAATTGTAACCAGATTGCAGGAGCTTGTTACAGGTAAAGCATACCTATACCTCGGGAGGCAGGATATGTGAATTAGAATTGATTTGCTCACTTTCCAGGAAGCCGATTTGAGGTTGACTGTGCGACCCTGATTGGCCTTGCACATCTCCTCCTTGTCACAGGTTTGAATGAATCAAAATACACTGCCCAATGAGATCCATCTGAAACAAACACACCAGAGTACAGAAACTTACAAAAACACAACCTTTGTCTTTATCTGAGGCTGTGAATAATACAGTTTAGTTGCAATAGTGCTGAAGGAGGCACTAGAGGCCAAATGCTGGTCTTCCTCATTCAGTTTAGTTTCATTAACAGCAGCAGTGTGGAGTAGTGGTTAGGGATCTGGGTTCAAATCCCAGGTGGGGACACACTGCTGCTGTACCCTTGAGCAAGCAAGTACTTTACCTAGATTGCTCCACTAAAAACACCAAGCTGTATAAATACGTGACGGAATTTGTATGTTATAATAACTGATTGTAAATCGCTTTGGATACAAGCGTCGACCAAATAAATCACAATAATAACACTGATGAAAGTACTGGAGCCTCACACTCAGTTTAGATTCAATAACACTGATGAAGGCACTAGAGGCACTGGTAGATGTTACCTGGCTGGTGACTGCAGTACACTGTTAGATGTTACCTGGCTGGTGACTGCAGTACACTGGTAGATGTTACCTGGCTGGTGACTGCAGTACACTGGTAGATGTTGCCTGGCTGAGGCTCGTGTGTCTCGTCACTTCCTCTGAGGTGTAAATGATGACCCCGTCCTGGGACAGCAGCAGCAGGAATCCCTCGATCGACGTCTCCACAGGTGCAGTCCTCTCCACCTCATTGTCCACTTCACCGCAGCCTGCCTCTGCTGGAACACACACCAGCGGTCACTGCTGATCAATTCTGGTTACTGTCAGCCAAGTACTGCTCTGTCATGTTTTCCCAGCTTTAAATGGACTATTACACAAGTTCTGGTCTCGTCTCAAGACAACATCAGCCTATTTCCAGAAAGTCACAGTCACAAAAATGATTTTGCAAGTCTGATTCATGTAACGGAATCCCTTTATTCACAGTATATGCTTGAGGTTCAACAAGTGCATGCACAAGTTCAGTGGTGCAGAATGTATTCATCAGAGAAACGCTTGTGGCTCAAGACAAGCTCCATGCACACACTGTATGGTAGTGGTTCCAAACTCCGGTCCTGTAGCTCCCCCCGGTCAGCCCTTCTGGTTTTTGTTCCAACCGAGCTGCCCTCAGTTATTTAATTGTACCCTTAATTGAACTAATAATTTGCCTAATCAGAGCTTTTTAATGATTTTAAACAGTTTGGAGGTTAAGTTAAGTATAATATTGTAGAACAAGGAACTTGAAATCTCCAACTTTTGAATAAGCTGCTAAACAATTGAAAAAGTCGAATTAAGCAACTCGTCAGTTCAATTCAGGGTTCAATTAAGTAATTGAGAACTTGGTTGAAACAAAACCCAGCAGGGCAGGGGGGCTCCAGAACTGGAGTTGGGAAGCACTGCTCTATGGAGTGGTCTGCAGCTTGTACCTTGTGGCTTTTGATCTATGGCACGCGGCTCGTGCATCGAGCGCCCTTCAGTCCAGCTCACCTGTATGCAGCAGTTCTCGGAGGCACAGGTTGCTCAGGGTCAGCCTCACGATGGACGCCTTGTCCAGCTGCTGGGCAGCGCCAAGGGGTAGGGGGAGCTGCAGGGCCAGCTGTGTGAAGACCTCGCTCTCCTTCTCTCCCTGACTCCGGGCAGCTTCACGAGACTTCTCCCTGTGCTTCTCAGAGCACACCCTGCAGGGGACAGACAGGAGAGGCAGGGATGGGTGGGGAGGTGCAGGGAGAAGCCAGGAGGTGCAGAGAGGAGGAGAAGGAGGGAGGATCAGGTAGCGGTGGGGAGGAGAGTTAGTGAAGCGGACCATAATTACATTGGACAAGTTTGCACTGACTGTGATGCCCCTTTGTGTTGGTCTCTCCACCTTTAAACTGCGTCACCCTGTGTGATGACGTCGTCACTCCTTAACAATACACTTTTATACTGTTTGCAAGTTTGAGCGTGTGGTAGATATGCAGAGAGCTCTCAACTACTTAAACTAACCCTTAATTAAGTTGGAGATTTCAAGTTACATATTGATGTAACTTAAAAAAAAAAGATGGTGAGTAAGTAAATTCAAGAAAATGCACAGAGTCCTTTTCTTCACTCAGTTGTTAGGTTTAATGAAATATGCAGGGAGTCTGGTCCCAGGTACAGGACAAACAGAATACTCGTTCTTACAATTGTTGCATGACATTAAATACCCTTCTGTATAGATGGTCCACCTCCTCTTTCTCTAACACTTAACCAATAGAAAAGGTACAACACATTATCCTGTTACCATATATTTCATTTAGTGTGAGTGTGTGTGTGTGGTGTGTGTGTGTCTGTGTGTGTAGTCTAGTGTGACGACCTCTGAACTCAGTGCATTCTTCAGACCCCTGGTGCCCCAAAAAGGTCCATACATCTGGTTTTTGTCATCTTCCTTGTTCCTATCTCTCCGTTTTGCCTGAGACCCTTTGAGTCCAGTGGCATTATCTCTTATTCTCCCTGTGAACCTTTGGGTCCAACGGCAGTCCCTGGGAGCCTTTTAGCTCCTTTATGCTTTGTATTCCCAAAAGTCTTAGAGGCTGGCCCCTTCTGGTCCACAGCATTGTTATCTTGCTAGCTTGCAGTCAATGTTGGACAAGAAGCTTGTAGATGCAAGGTCTCTTATCAATTGTTAGCAGTATATGCAATTTGAACCAAAGTCTGCTATCTGCAATATTAGTCTCTTTTCAGAAAAGAACACCAGTATAGCTTTGCCAGTTCACATGCGTAGCAAACTGCTAATCAATTCTCGATCCATGTTTTCCAACACATATAAAATTGAAAATCTATTTGAACCTGCATTTCGTTCCGTCTGCTTCAGTCTAATTGCCGAATGCATTGTGCGTTTGTTTTCTCCTGTGATTTAAATAATTAAACTATGTAAAGGATTAATTTTCCTACCGCGCTGGAGAGTAGCAGGGAGGCAGCAGAGAACCACGATGGAAGACACAGAGTAAAGGACGTTAAAATACAAAAATAAATAAACAAACAATAAAACAAAAACAGAATGAGCAGAGCACGGCCCTAACGGATGCCGACTCCAGGTTGCACGCACGCTGCCGAGCTGCTCTTTTTAAACAGACACGCTCCGCTGAGACCCGCCCACCAGCTAACTCCATTCAGCTGATGGCGATCCCAGATGGAGCGTGCCCTCCCCCGCATCGAAGTCAGTGCGCAGGACATATGCCCCGTCACAACTAGTACATTTAAACTATTAATTAAGGTTTAAAGGGGTGACGAAAAACAAACACCAACAACTTAAATCCGTAAATATACTGCAAAACATCTATGAAACGCCTTGCCGTTTATTTACAATATTTGCCAGTTGGCATGGCAGATATGGGAGACCGGTGTCTATTTGTGAACTTAGATGATAAACACCGCGTCTCAAACATCTTCAAATACTTCAGATGAAATCACAAAAAAAGCTCCTTCCAAAAACAATAAATAAAATAAAATAAAATATGAAGCTGAATTTTGCTGACCTCCTCTTATGCGGCTGTATTTCATTACTTTTTCAAGGTAGGTTCCGCTTGCTTGCAAACTAAACACCATTGTCAATATAAAGGGAATACATTTCCTTAGAAATCTCACCGACGATCACATTTCCAGCTTTCGGGATTTCCAGAGATTAGTAAAATGCGGTGTGGGTTGTAGTGGCATTTGAAACCAGAACGGATACTCAGCAAAGCCCGTGATAAATATATTTAAGTGCACTGCCTTGAAGTTGAATTGGTGGGAACATCGCCGTACATTATATTATTATTTCTAATGTTTAAAATAGACTATTTGAGGTTAAATATATTTGGAATCACTATTCATTTTAGCCCCGTTTTTCTCCTAATTTGGAATATCCAATTGTTTTTAAGACCGTATCTCACTGCTGCAACCCCCCGTAGTGACTCTGGAGAGGCGAAGACAAGCGTGCTCATGCATCCTCTGAAACACTCGCAATCAAAGCAACCTCTTTTTTTCACCCTGCAAGTCCACAGCTATGTCACCAGACCTATCGTGTCGGAGGACTAACGGGGATCCAGTGCCAACAGCACAGCCAGCTTACAGGCAGGCAGGCAGGCGCCCGGCCTCCACAGGAATCGCTGGTGCGCAGTGGTGAGAGAGGGATTACGCAACCGACTTGAGACCTCCCTGCCTGGGTGGAACTTGGCCAAAAGTGCGCCGCCCAAGGGAAGCTCCAGATTCAAATGTAAGTTTTATGGTATCCAGGTATATGCAATGTACTGTTTGTATTGTTTTTAAAATAATAAAAAAAACATCATTCTTAAAAACTGAGAACCAGGTTGCACTTCCATGCGGGCTGCGCTGCTTCCTGAACTCCAGGACAGTGTCTGTCTGCAAGGAAGCTCTCTGATCCTGAACAATGACGCAAGGAGGGGAGGAAGCTGCGGGTGAAAGCTTTGCTCAGTTTTGCTCAGCTCTATTCTGTTCTGCACTGAAAAAAATTGTGTTGAAATTAAACACAATCGTTGTTTTTGCCCTTCAACACAAAATGTGTTAAATGAACCACTTTATTTGTGTTGGTGTTTTTAAACCACCACAGTTTTAGAGCAACACAACAACATTAAGAACAAATTTTAACATGAAAAATAAACGTGAACACGAGTCACCTTCTTTAAATAATGTGTGTGTGTGTATATATATATACACACACACACATATATATATATATATATATATATATATATATATATATATATATATATGTATATGTGTCTGTGTTTTGCTTTTTAAATATGAGCTTATATGTCTGTAGGCGGGAAACTAACCATTTCCGTTTGCAACGGTGAAAACTGCAGCTCCTGTTGTGTGTGCGTGCGCGCGAGGCGTCTCCTTCGAACAGCGAGTTTCAATTACCACCTTTTAATGTAAGGCCTTGTATGTATTGCAGCAATAATACATCGCATATCATTGTATTTTATGGCACATAAATTATTCAAAATATTTTGACTAGTTTTTGAAAATACGTGACTGGTTTCGATCTTGCCTCACGGTGAGGCCTCTTCGTTAGTCCTGAAACCTGCTTCTTATTGTTGAGTATTTAGTACAGACGTGCTCAAATTTGTTGGTACCCCTCCTCAAAAAACGAAGAATGCACAATTTTCTCTGAAATAACTTGAAACTGACAAAAGTAATTGGCATCCACCATTGTTTATTCCATATTTAATAGAAATCAGACTTTGCTTTTGATTTTTTATTCAACATAATATTGTAAATAAGAAAACAAATGAAAATGGCATGGACAAAAATGATGGGACCACTAACCTAATATTTTGTTGCACAACCCTTAGAGGCAATCACTGCAATCAAACATTTTCTGTAGCTCTCAATGAGACTTCTGCACCTGTTAACAGGTAGTTTGGCCCACTCTTCCTGAGCAAACTGCTCCAGCTGTCTCAGGTTTGATGGGTGCCTTCTCCAGACTGCAAGTTTCAGCTCTTTCCATAGATGTTCGATAGGATTCAGATCAGGACTCATAGAAGGCCACTTCGGAATAGTCCAATGTTTTGTTCTTATCCATTCTTGGGTGCTTTTAGCTGTGTGTTTTGGGTCATTATCCTGTTGGAGGACCCATGACCTGCGACTGAGACAGAGCTTTCTGACACTGGGCAGTACGTTTCGCTCCAGAATGCCTTGATAGTCTTGAGATTTCATTGTGCCCTGCACAGATTCAAGGCACCCTGTGCCAGGCGCAGCAAAGCAGCCCCAAAACATAACCGAGCCTCCTCCATGTTTCACTGTAGGTATGGTGTTCTTTTCTTTGAAAGCTTCATTTTTTCGTCTGTGAACATAGAGCTGATGTGACTTGCCAAAAAGCTCCAGTTTTGACTCATCGGTCCAAAGGACATTCTCCCAGAAGGATTGTGGCTTATCAATATGCATTTTAGCAAATTCCAGTCTGGCTTTTTTATGTTTTTCTTTCAAAATTGGAGTCCTCCTGGGTCTTCTTCCATGGAGCCCACTTTTGCTCAAAAAGCGACGGATGGTGCGATCAGAAACTGACGTACCTTCACCTTGGAGTTCAGCTTGTATCTCTTTGGCAGTTATCCTTGGTTCTTTTTCTACCATTTGCACTATCCTTCTGTTCAATCTGGGGTCGATTTTCCTCTTGTGGCCGCGCCCAGGGAGGTTGGCTACAGTTCCATGGACCTTAAACTTCTTAATAATATTTGCAACTGTTGTCACAGGAACATCAAGCTGCTTGGAGATGGTCTTGTAGCCTTTACCTTTACCATGCTTGTCTATTATTTTCTTTCTGATCTCCTCAGACAACTCTCTCCTTTGCTTTCTCTGGTCCATGTTCAGTGTGGTGCACACAATGATACCAAACAGCACAGTGACTACTTTTCTCCATTTAAATAGGCTGAATGACTGATTACAAGATTGGAGACATGTGTGATACTAATTAAAGAAACTAATTAGTTTGAAATATCACTATAATCCAATTATTTATTACCTTTTCTAAGGGGTACCAACAAATGTGTCCAGGCCATTTTAGAATATCTTTGTAGAATAAGCAATAATTCATCTCTTTTCACAGCTTCTTTGCTTTATTCTATGACATACCAAAGGCATGCAAGTATACATGATAAAATAGCTTTTAATTTCATCACTTTTCAGGAGGAATGAAGCATTATTTCAATGAGCTATAAGGGTACCAACAAATTTGAGCACGTCTGTAAATTTAAAATGAACAAGAAGATTTTTTTTAAATGCTGAAATAAAATTAATATGTTAGCATACATAGACACCCAGCCTTTGAAGCGTTGTACAAAAGGTCATCTTTTTCCACCTCAACATGATTTATGTTGAGGTGGAAAAAGATGATTTATGTATGATTTATGTATGAAGTATTAATTACTGTTTTAATTACTTTATTTTCAGGTGGTACTAATAAACCTTTCACTCCTGGGATGTCAGGTGAGCAAACCCATCATGAAACAAGGGGCGCAATTCTAAGATTGCAAAATATGGGCCACTGGCCTCTAACAAAGATGTCATTTTTGACATAATGAAGTACACATTTCAATCACGTCAGCAGAGGATTAAGGAAGAACATCCTGTGGTCAAGGCAATTCTAAGACAGTATCCCCACTTTCTGGATGTGCCTGGCCTTGTGAGCTACATTTTCTTCCCCCTCAGATTGCTAATTACAATTCTGAAACATGTTGTAAATAGCTTTAACATGTTATTTTTCTCAGTAAATACACTCCCCCATGTAAGCTGTGTATGAGGACTTGTGAAATATACATACTGTATTTTATTATCTTTTATAATAATATTGTATTATTGTTTTTCCCCCTTCCCATTATGCCACCCAACTAAAAAAAAAAAAAGTCTTGTCATTTTTTCGGAAGCAGTATGTGAAGCTGATGTTGACTGCTTGGTGGCCCTCTTACCAGTGATGGGGAAACACAGAACCAATGCTTTTGCAGCAAAATCCTACCTCATGGAAGAGACTCCAGTAAGTATGTGGGATCTAAACATGTTTACATTGCAGTCTTTGTTTTAAATTTATAAATCATGAAAGAGTGACGTACTGTTGTCAAATGTTCATGGCCCCTCTCCTACATTGAGTGCAGACTCAGAATACCTATTGCCTAATGTATTGCAGTTAATGTTTGCCTTTTTTCTGTAACAGTCATTACATTTGGTTTGTAAAACATGGACTCATATGTTTTAAAGGGTAAGTAAAGATGTGTTTTTTATTGTGTTACATGTTCCTCTGTGTTGCTACCAGGTGCAAAGATTAATTTTTTTTTTGACCACTTTTTTTTGCTATTTTAAATTGCATTCCACTTTTGTTCTGTCTCCAGGATGGCTTTGAATCTCCTTGCGCAGAAATACATTTCCCATCATCTTCCAGCTTATGAGCAGGAGGATGACCGCAAATGTAGTTCTGAGCAGGGAGATGAGAAGCCATGTGATTAAAACAATACACACACCTTACTTAAAAAGGGTTGTGCAACGTATGAGAACATGTAGCATACAAAAATACCTTTAGTTACCCTTTAAACTTACATATATTATTTTTATGTTTTAGTTGGGAACCTCTATTGAAGACTTCTTGAAGCTGAGTGACCAGAAAAACCATCAACTTGCCAGAACTCAACCCTATCATCTGAGTATTGGAGATTGTGCTACTGAGAAATCCTTTTATATTATATCAGATGGACATGCAGTAATTGTTGAACCCAAGAAGATAAGCTCTGCCATTGTACAGTTGTTCCAGTTTTATTGCGTGACAAATGTGCGCTATCCTCCCAAGCTCAGTAAATTCTTCAGCTTTCTAGAAGTGTTTGTCTTTGGCATAAACACTGTATTAACTGCTGCGAGCAATTCCTTATTGGGCAACACCCTTAAAGGTACAGAGATGTTCCAGAAAATGTGTCCCACACAAGCAGAACATTGCTGCAACTGTTAAAGGGTAACTGAAGGCGTTTTGTTTGATTCTTTTTATTGTTACATGTTCCTGTGTATTGCTATATGAACTGGTTAAGTAAGTTGTGTGTATTGTTATATATATTTATTTATTTTGACATTTTGACCACTTTTTTAAACGGATAAATTGCCCTCCACTCAAGATGCCTTCTCATGCACCTGCTCAAAATGACATTTCCCATCATCCTCCTGCTAACATGTGACTACAATGGATTTACCACTGAGTGGGAGGGTGATGGGAAATGTAGTTTTGAGCAGGTGCATGAGAAGGCATCTTGGAGCTATCTTGTCATGCTGGGCACGTGCGTCTGCTAATAAATAAATAATAATCTTGGAGGCAGTGCAAAAAAAAAAAAAAAAACGTCCTTTAACACCAGCAGCATTTTTTTTTAGCCTGACCTCACATAACTGCTGTCATCTTTTGTTTACTTCCCAGCTGAGGAAAAAGTTGCTCAGCAGATTATAAAAATACTGCTATGAATTAATGTAATGATTAATATCTGTTAAATATGGACTATTGTCTTGTAATTTGGACCATTTACCTTGTATTTTGGACCAGTCATACATAAAATAATTTATAGCTTATCGTTCAGAATACTAGCATGAAAAAAATAGTTTTTTTTTTTATCCTTTTTTGGTAAAAAAAAATGTATTAATGTAAATGAACTTAATAAAATCAGATGTACTTTCTTTTAATTTGTGTCGCATCCATTATTGTTTAATCCCTGAACAATCATAGTGTGTATTTAATTTAGTGCAACAATTTGCCTTTCTTTTGACAGCCCCACAAAACAACAAAATTAACACAACGTTGTATGGGATTTTTAAATACTAATTTGTGTTGTATTTAAGTCTGCACACTAATATGTGTTTTATATAACACAATATTGCGTTATACCCACAGAAAATATTGAACACCACATTTGTGTGAAGTGCAACACAAAATTGTGTAATTCAATCAGCGCACAATAATTGTGTTGATCTTAACACGAACTTGTGTTGTCCCTGTTTGAACACCAGGTTTGTGTTATTTCTAACACTAGTTGTGTTGTTTTCAACACATTTTTTTTTCAGTGTGTTCGGTTCTGCTCTGGAAGTAAACTTTTCTCAGCTTTGAAAGCGTCAGGTTCCCAGTGTTTAGCACTGCATAGTACTCTTAAGATGTGACAATTAAGTAAAGATAAGTGGCTCGTTTCCTTGTTATAGCTGAGTGACGCACTGCCCCCCTCACCCCCTGCGCACCACGTGAGAAGGAGGGGCCGCGCCAATCTGACTCTCAATGCCCACTCTGAGGGAAACACGGTGTTCTCAGACTTGCTTGCTTGTTGTTTCTGCTTATTTATGCAATAGAAGCCTACAAAAATACAGTCTTGGCAAGGTGTGCGTGCGCGCGCACGTGTGTGTGTGTGTGTGTGTGTGTGTGTGAGTCCACACAATCACCAACAAATCTACCATGTTTCCCCTTAACCTTCCTGTACCCTTGTACTTTACCTAGGTTGCTCCAGTAAAAACCTAACCGTATAAATGGATAATTGCATGTAAAAATAATGTGACAGCTGTAAGTATAATAATAACAAACACGTATATCTGCTCCTGGTACTGTATTTTTTCCAGGTTAAACGATTGTCTGTGTTCCACAGACACAAACCCAACCCACATACCCAACCATGTCAAATATACTCCTAGTATATCATTAGGTACCAACAAAATACAATTATGAAAATGCTACTTCCAGTACCAAAATGATGACTGCATGTGAACTGTATTACATAAAAAGTTAATTTATTCTGATTCCAAACGCGTTACTTTCTCAATGCAAGATGTAGGCATACACAGTGCTGTATAAAATCCCATATACTGTATAATAATATTTCCATTATGACGTTGTACTGCCGAAACGGCCAAGAGACAGCTGTGCTCTTTTAACACACTGAATTATTTCAGCTTTAAAAACTTTTTGTCATGGAAAAAGACCACAGAGCTGGAAGGGATCGGTAAATATAAAAGAAAGTATGGAATTCAACTTAGGGACAAGTTCAAGTAAGAGCAGATATTTTGATCCATTTATGTATGAGCAGGATCAGATATAGGCGTGCTAGAAGTGCAGTAGAGGAGTGAATAGAGGAACAGCAACTATACAAAATGCTGCAAATAGTATATACAGATTTAGTAAATCCAAATCGAATTGAGAGCAATAGCAGAACAGTGCAGCAAAGTGTAGAGCAGATAAGTGCAAAAGACAAGCTGCAGAAAATACAGATCCAGCTGGGAGCCATTTAGAAGAGCTTCTCTCAATGACTTCATCAAATGATTAAAAACGCCTTGAGATGCGTGCATTTAGGCACTTCAGAAAATAAATATTATTAACTAATAATTTGCTTAATTGGAACTTTTACAATTATTATGCGCTCTTAAAGAAAAGAGCTGGAGATTTCAAGTTACCTTGTTTTAAAGGTTTTATAATAGCCTTGAAATCTCCAGCTTTTTGTACAAGCTAAAAAATAATTTAAAAGCTTTGATAAGGTTCATTATTTTTTCAATTACAGGTTTAAGTTATTGACAGCAGCTCTTTCAGAACAAAAAGCAGAGAGAACTGATGCTCTATAGGACAGCGGTTCAAAGGTCCTGTCCCGGAGCCCCCGCCTGCCTGCCCTGCTGGTTTTTGTTCCAAACGAGCTGCTCTCAATTACTTCATTGAACCCTGAATTTAACTAATAATTTGCTTAATTGAAGCTTTAATTATTTGAAACAGTTGGAGATTTATAAGCAGTGGCGGCTGGTGGGTCTTTTGTAAGGTGGGGCAGAAACCTGATAACTCCCCCAAATTTTATATATATATATATATTACATTAAAACTATTTACATTGTTTCCATTTAACTTATCAACATTCACATTACATTAAAAAGTGAGTGAGAGTGAGTGAGTGAGAGTGATGGTGTGTGTAAATTCATTATTTTGCTCAGCTGACACAGAATCACACATGTGAGGATCAGAAACAGTCAGGCATTTACCTATAAAGAAACTTTGCACGTCTCTCTTTCTGGGAGGCAGACCTCTCAATGACCTTTTTTTATTGAACTCTGGGATGTCCTCAGTGAGTTTCTTCTTTCTGGAGAGCATTGCAAGCCTTGGTTTTGCGAGCCTTCACTCTCATCATGGCCACATAAAGCTAGCTCAAAGGCAAATATGCAAGTTCCTGTCTACCTCTTCGTTGTGTTTTTGAATTCTGTTTCTGTAGCCCTCATCCAGTTGGGTAGCTTTGTAACTTTGCCCAACATCGCTAGCTTTACCACATTTTGCATATGGGTTTTACCGTGTTCGTACTTTTTCGTCTTTTCCGAGATGTGCTTCATGTCGCTCACCCCTCGGTCAGTTGTCCGAAACAGCAGACATGGAAAGCAGAACACTGTGTTGCGTGTTGCACACCCACACAGCCAGGGCTTTTTCTCGTACCATGTTCTGGAGAATGCCCGGTTGTACAGTTTCCCCCTGTCGCTGATTTACTGTACTATTTGGCTGATCCAGGCCCAACTCACTGATCTGTGAGTTGCTGTAGACAGAGCACGACGTTCATTGGCCTTTCTTGTTCTGTCAACGTTCACTTTCTAACAAAAATTGTTGCGAGCTACAGACTTCTTCTTCTCTTTCTCCTTGTTTAATGTTCTTATTCTAAGGCTGCTATTTGGCTACAACATTAATCGTCTTGATAAATATAGCAATATTTTATAAACAGCCATCTAGTGTGTCTGGGTGGTAACTGCATAGACTCCCCATTGGGCCTTAAATTCACCGTCCAAATGGGATTAATAGGAGCAGTGAAAAGCTAGGCTGCAATTTCGGCCAAAATCATAAGAGCGCATGCTCATGAATGGTCATCCTCCGGGCACGACCCCCCGGAACAAGGAGAAGAGGCATATGATCAGCACAACAAGCGATTTGGCATTAATACTTTTTTCCCATAAAATGCACATTTGCTGTGGATAATAACAACTAAGAACATGAGTAAATGTCAGAATTAAGCACTTAAATGTTCACAGTTGTTTTTATGATTTTTTTTTTTTTTTTCTTGTGTTCTGCTATGGTGGGGCGGTGCCCTAGCGCCCCTGTTTATAAGTTAAACAATTAAAAAAAGTCTAATTAAGCGACTCGTTAGTTCAATTGAGGGTTTAATGAAGTAATTGAGAGTAACGGTTGGAACAAAAACCAGAAGACACAGGGAGTCCCCAGGAGGAAGACTGAAGACCAATGCTTTACCTGCACTGTCCCTCCTGTGCTTCACAATGCCTCTCTGTGCTTCTTCACAATGCTTCCCTGTGCTTTACCTGCACTGTCCCTCTCTGTGCTTCTTCACAATGCTTCTCTGTGCTTTACTTGCACTGTCCCTCTATGTGCTTCTTCACAATGCTTCCCTGTGCTTTAACTGCACTGTCCCTCTCTGTGCTTCTTCACAATGCTTCCCTGTGCTTTAACTGCACTGTCCCTCTCTCTGTGCTTCTTCACAATGCTTCCCTGTGCTTTACCTGCACTGTCCCTCTCTGTGCTTCTTCACAACGCTTCTCTGTGCTTTACCTGCACTGTCCCTCTCTCTGTGCTTCACAATGCTTCCCTGTGCTTTACCTGCACTGTCCCTCTCTCTGTGCTTCTTCACAATGCTTCCCTGTGCTTTACCTGCACTGTACCTCTCTCTGTGCTTCTTCACAATGCTTCCCTGTGCTTTACTTGCACTGTCCCTCTCTCCGTGCTTCACAATGCTTCCCTGTGCTTTACCTGCACTGTCCCTCTCTCTGTGCTTCTTCACAATGCTTCCCTGTGCTTTACTTGCACTGTCCCTCTCTCTGTGCTTCACAATGCTTCCCTGTGCTTTACCTGCACTGCCCCTCTCTGTGCTTCTTCACAATGCTTCTCTGTGCTTTACTTGCACTGTCCCTCTCTCTGTGCTTCACAATGTTTCCCAGTGCTTTACCTGCACTGCCCCTCTCTGTGCTTCTTCACAATGCTTCTCTGTGCTTTACCTGCACTGTCCCTCTCTCTGTGCTTCACAATGCTTCCCTGTGCTTTACCTGCACTGCCCCTCTCTGTGCTTCTTCACAATGCTTCTCTGTGCTTTACTTGCACTGTCCCTCTCTCTGTGCTTCACAATGCTTCCCTGTGCTTTACCTGCACTGCCCCTCTCTGTGCTTCTTCACAATGCTTCTCTGTGCTTTACTTGCACTGTCCCTCTCTCTGTGCTTCACAATGTTTCCCAGTGCTTTACCTGCACTGCCCCTCTCTGTGCTTCTTCACAATGCTTCTCTGTGCTTTACCTGCACTGTCCCTCTCTCTTTGCTTCTTCACAATGCTTCCCTGTGCTTTACCTGCACTGTCCCTCTCTCTGTGCTTCTTCACAATGCTTCCCTGTGCTTTACCTGCACTGTCCCTCTCTCTGTGCTTCTTCACAATGCTTCCCTGTGCTTTACCTGCACTGTCCCTCTCTCTGTGCTTCTTCACAACGCTTCCCTGTGCTTTACCTGCACTGTTCCTCTCTGTGATTCACAATGCTTCTCTATGCTTTACCGTCTCTCCCTGTGATTTTTTTTTTTTTTTTAGTTCACGTTGCTGGGGTTTCAGAAGTAAAATCTCCAACATATTTATTTTCTTTCTTTATGTCAAAATGACTTTAAATCTAATCGTTTGCCGCTGATTTCATAAAAGTTCTTTCATTATTTCTAAATAAGAAAGACAGGCCTATTGATGGATTCGGAATATCGTATTCATAGATAGCGTCTATTTCTCACGAAATATAAAACATATTACACACAAAATAAATGTGTAAGACAACCTCGGGTTATTTAATATCTTGATATCATATTTATTTTAAACGTGTATGAAAGCACAACATGTTCTAAATTAAATTGATGTCGATGTAATTTTTAAAATATAGGGTAACAGACGTTGTAGAAATGTATTTTTTTAAAGCTACAATTAACAATGAATGCTTTGACGAATAAACTTTTTTTTTTTAATGAAAACAAAAATAAAATATATATTCCAAGCTATTAAAAGTATTAAAGATATCCAAGACTATGCTCCGAACTGAATTATTTCCCATTTGAATCCCGGAACGTATTTTATTTACTGTATCTGCTCTTGAACTTTCCACTGAATTGAAATTACGTATTGTATTTTGTGTTTGTTGTTCGTTAATGTCAGACTTTGTTGTTTAGGTTACTGCATAAGGTACTTGATCTTAAGTGTACTGTGATGTATTTATTTTTTAATATGATATTTATCTGCAAATAATTCTTACAGCATTCTGTACTTTAATAATAATAAACGCCACTTACCGTTTCGTGGGGTTTCTTTCGCTCATTTCCATAAAAAAAGAAAATAAATATTATTTATTTATTACAATTTGTAAAAGACGGCGATTAGTTTCGAGCTGCGCTATTGAGCTCGTGCAGCGCGCCTTCTTCAGGACTCCCAGGTGAGCGCGGCTCGAGCACGGCAAGCTTGGCTGACCGCGAGATCCTGTCCTGTCACGCGCGCATGTAGACAAAAGCCGAACAGGACTCCGCTGGGTCCTAGTGCCCGCCCTTCAACACCTAACACCTTATTTTAAGTCTGTTGTAATGTCGGAAGGATCATTTTGTGCACAAATGAAAAACAAATACGTAGTCGACAAGAACGGTACATCGCCATATAGATAGATAAATAGATACATGAATAAACTGAACATTAAAATAAACATTAACAAAAACAACCAAATTAATTGAATATTTTAAAGTAGTATCTATTTATATACCTATTACAATATTTGTAGGCACAAATTAGTATAGAACTTACCAAACGAACCGAGGTAACCGCCATATAGGCCTAGTTAGACACTTACGCTATTGGCCAAACCTGCCACAGTAACTTTATTGAACGTTATTAACAGTTAATTGGTCATCATTTGTGGTTTTGAGTTTAGGACTTTTTTTTATTTATTTATTTATTTTTAAACAGGTAGAATTTTTTAATGAACATGAATGAATGAATGTTTATATATATATATATATATATATATATATATATATATATAGTGCATGCGTTTATTTATTTGTATGCCTATTCACTCCTCTACTGCACTTCTAGCACGGTTATATCTGATCTTGTTCAGAACTGGAGCTGTATATCTGCAGTAGTAGTTATAGTTGCTACTCCTCTACTGTCCTTCTAACAATTAAAATTACTTCATATATTACACATATATTTAATTACCACAAAAAGATTTAAAGATCTCCAAATTCTATTTGCTTTCTGCCAAGGGTATTAGAATAGATCATGTTCCCAGGCCTGGTTCCTAGTTACAGAAACTATATTGGAGGGTGATGGAGAAGAGAAATAATGATTTGGGCTCAAGGTATGCAGCTTATTTATCTTTTTATTGATTTCAGTACAATAAGAGTTAGATTTTTTTTTTAACACATCTCAGCATTTGTTTCCATTGGTTTCACATTCCAATCACCTTGAAAACAACAAATTAGGAACAGAGACATTATACAATAACTTTACAGCAGTGCGTTCATGTCCCTTTGATGATGTAGAAGAGATCATCCTGGTGAGCCAGGTAGAAGTCTCCTCCACGGCAGGACTGATGCAGGCTGAACACAGACAGGTCTCTTCCTTCATGGAAGTTGCTAGATCTCATGTAGCAGCCGAGGTCAGATCGGATGATGTAATAGTACTGCTTCACTCCACAGAAATCCACCCCAGGAGCCTTGTTCTTGGGAACGATTTTAGACACGGTCATCTCTGCAGACATACAAAGACACCATTAATTAAACACCATTTCTTGGTTGTAGGTTCAAATCTAAGGTGGGGAGACAGACACAGATACAATTGGGTGATAATGAAAGTTTTAGTTATTAATTATCGGCAGTAAATGATCACGATAAATCATGATTATTGTCAAAATAACTAAAATGTCTCAAATATCCTGGGATTGTTATGAAATGTAAAGCTATTTATAACTTGAGCAGCAGGATGACAAGTCACTGAGTCCATATATATATATATATATATGTAAAGTTTGATAAAAAGGAAAACTGCTGTGTACCAAAATGATCAATAAGAAAAAAGAAAAGGATATTTCAGGTACTTAAAAAGGTAGAATAATTGATTACAAATCAATTATCAGGACGTTTCAGACTACAAGTCCTTCATCGGCTGAATACGAAAAAAACAGTGCTTTAAGAAGTTGGTAAAAAAACAAACAAGTAGTCTTTTAAATAAAATTCCAGAATGTTGCTGATGTTGCTGATGAGGATGATGACCTCAGAATAGAATGTTCATTCCCAACGGCTCCAAAGTGTCTAGTTTATAAGTAAGTTCACTAAATACACACTGTTTTTTGTCACTGATCGGCCACTTTCACCTGCTTCACTTTCAAATGAAAACACAAATGCATCAGAGTCACCTCTCCTAACACAGGTCAGATCTCCAACCACACCTCAAGTCACCTCTCCAACCACACCTCAAGTCACCTCTCCAACCACACCCGAGGTCACCTCTCCAACCACACCTGAGGTCACCTCTCCAACCACACCTCAGGTCACCTCTCCAACCACACCTCAGGTCACCTCTCCAACCACACCTCAGGTCACCTCTCCAACCACACCTCAAGTCACCTCTCCAACCACACCTCAAGTCACCTCTCCAACCACACCTCAGGTCACCTCTCCAACCACACCTCAAGTCACCTCTCCAACCACACCTCAGGTCACCTCTCCAACCACACCTCAGGTCACCTCTCCTAACACAGCTCACCTCTCCAACCACACCTCAAGTCACCTCTCCAACCACACTTCAGGTCACCTCTCCAACCACATCTCAAGTCACCTCTCCAACCACACCCGAGGTCACCTCTCCAACCACACCTGAGGTCACCTCTCCAACCACACCTCAGGTCACCTCTCCAACCACACCTCAAGTCACCTCTCCAACCACACCTCAAGTCACCTCTCCAGAGGCAAGTACATCAGGCTATAATCAAGCTCTCCAAGAGAGAGACACAAAAGGAAGCATTCTCTCCAGTCGCCGTCTGCCCGTTCCAAAGCAGGCCCAAGGCAAATCAAAACAGAAGGGAGAAAGAGGAAAGTAACAGCAGTTCTCACTGACACACAGGTAAAATTAGCCATGAAAGCTGAAAAAAGAAATTTGTGGGTCAGAAGGCAAAAAGGAAAATTGATTCGGCCAATATAAAAAAGAAAACTGGAAAGAAAAAGGCAAAGACAAAACACCAGAGAAAGGAAGAGTTCGATCTTTCTGATGAGGATATATATATTGTGAGATAGCAGGGAGGGGGTTAAAGCCTCCCTGAAGGAGAAAACATGTGAATATGCACGTTTGTTTAGGTTAATTGTTTTGGTTTATTGTTGAATTGTTTTGCTTTTCTGTTAATCATTGTTTGTGAACTGTTTAATTGTTTAATTATCCCCTGCACCTGGGTGGTAATTGGAAATTGGGACCAGGTGCAGGGTATAAAGAGCAGTCAGAATGCTCAGGGCTGCTGAGTAGAAGGAGGCAGAAGAGGTGCTCTGTCTCCGATTAGCCAGAGTTGAAAAGTAAGTGCTGTGTTAAGCCTGTGGTTTTTGTGTGTGTTGGGCAGGTAAACGGCGTAGCTGTCCTGCGAGTTAGTCAGGGAATAACCTGTTTAGTTAGCGCTCCAAAACGGAGTTAGGTTTTTGTTTTGTATTTGTTTTGTGTTTATTAAAAATAGCGCAACTGCGCTGAAAAATCCAAGTCTGTGTGTTGGGTCAGTTTTTAAAGGGGCAACGAACCGTGAGCGGTGCCGGCCAGTTCACATTATATATATATATATATATATATATATATATATATATATATTATATATATATATATATATATATATATCTTATTGACTAAAGATATCCCTGTTTTTAAATGACATGCAACATGTTGGTGTTTATTTGTTATTAAATAAAATACACAAAATGTTACAACTGCCCCCGGCCATGGGGTCCATTGTAACATCGGACTCCTTACATTTGAAGCAATACTGTGGTCTTTACATTACCTCTACAAACATGAAAACGCTGGGAATTGGTAAAAGACAGGTGTAAGTTGTTTGTATCACAAAATGGGAAAACCAGCTCAAATGGTCTTGGAGTTATGATGCAAAATTAAAAACTGTTACAACTGTCCCTGGTCTCCCCTATTCTTATTAACTGGGCTTCCAATTACTGGATAACAACCGCTTTACCACAGCGCATAAGCACTTTCATACCGCTCCCTGAAAAATAACAGAGGCCAGTTTTTCAAAACTTTGGTAATTGGGTTTCCGTGTTTGATTATATTGTAAAACTGGGTTTTTCAAAACATCGAAATGCGATCGAGATTACTGTGATCCGGATCTAGTTTTGGTAATCCAATCCCACTTTTAATCACAACTAAATATTGCAATTGGGTTTATCAGAATTTAAAAGAGGAGATCACAATTACTCTGATGTCATATATCAGGATTGTTCTGATCCCACTCGGAAGGTGGATTCAAATGATACAACTTTGTGAAACAATTAAATTTGGTCTCCATTTAGATGGAAAACATAATAATATGTCTTAAATAATGTAACACATTACCCACAGTTGGTTTTATTGTATTATTCATGTTTGTATAAAACATTTTATTAACAGCATCTGTCGCATAAAGAAAAAGAAAACGGCCGTTTACTCGAGAGCACTTAACCTATAAAAGAAATGTTAGTTGTCCAGCACATACAGTGCCTTGCGAAAATATTCGGCCCCCTTGAACTTTGCGACCTTTTGCCACATTTCAGGCTTCAAACATAAAGATATGAAACTGTAATTTTTTGTGAAGAATCAACAACAAGTGGGACACAATCATGAAGTGGAACGAAATTTATTGGATATTTCAAACTTTTTTAACAAATAAAAAACTGAAAAATTGGGCGTGCAAAATTATTCAGCCCCTTTACTTTCAGTGCAGCAAACTCTCTCCAGAAGTTCAGTGAGGATCTCTGAATGATCCAATGTTGACCTAAATGACTAATGATGATAAATAGAATCCACCTGTGTGTAATCAAGTCTCCGTATAAATGCACCTGCACTGTGATAGTCTCAGAGGTCCGTTTAAAGCGCAGAGAGCATCATGAAGAACAAGGAACACACCAGGCAGGTCCGAGATACTGTTGTGGAGAAGTTTAAAGCCGGATTTGGATACAAAAAGATTTCCCAAGCTTTAAACATCCCAAGGAGTACTGTGCAAGCGATAATATTGAAATGGAAGGAGTATCAGACCACTGCAAATCTACCAAGACCTGGCCGTCCCTCTAAACTTTCAGCTCATACAAGGAGAAGACTGATCAGAGATGCAGCCAAGAGGCCCATGATCACTCTGGATGAACTGCAGAGATCTACAGCTGAGGTGGGAGACTCTGTCCATAGGACAACAATCAGTCGTATACTGCACAAATCTGGCCTTTATGGAAGAGTGGCAAGAAGAAAGCCATTTCTTAAAGATATCCATAAAAAGTGTTGTTTACAGTTTGCCACAAGCCACCTGGGAGACACACCAAACATGTGGAAGAAGGTGCTCTGGTCAGATGAAACCAAAATCGAACTTTTTGGCAACAATGCAAAACGTTATGTTTGGCGTAAAAGCAACACAGCTCATCACCCTGAACACGCCATCCCCACTGTCAAACATGGTGGTGGCAGCATCATGGTTTGGGCCTGCTTTTCTTCAGCAGGGACAGGGAAGATGGTTAAAATTGATGGGAAGATGGATGGAGCCAAATACAGGACCATTCTGGAAGAAAACCTGATGGAGTCTGCAAAAGACCTGAGACTGGGACGGAGATTTGTCTTCCAACAAGACAATGATCCAAAACATAAAGCAAAATCTACAATGGAATGGTTCACAAATAAACATATCCAGGTGTTAGAATGGCCAAGTCAAAGTCCAGACCTGAATCCAATCGAGAATCTGTGGAAAGAACTGAAAACTGCTGTTCACAAATGCTCTCCATCCAAAATTTCAGTCTCTCGATGTGCAAAACTGATAGAGACATACCCCAAGCGACTTACACCTGTAATCGCAGCAAAAGGTGGCGCTACAAAGTATTAACTTAAGGGGGCTGAATAATTTTGCACGCCCAATTTTTCAGTTTTTTATTTGTTAAAAAAGTTTGAAATATCCAATAAATTTCGTTCCACTTCATGATTGTGTCCCACTTGTTGTTGATTCTTCACAAAAAATTACAGTTTCATATCTTTATGTTTGAAGCCTGAAATGTGGCAAAAGGTCGCAAAGTTCAAGGGGGCCGAATACTTTCGCAAGGCACTGTATATGCTATAGATCAAGGGGGGGGGGGGGGGGGGAATACTTATGCAAGGCACTCTATGCTGTACATCCGCATGTGAGTGTGTGTTATTTAGAAATTAAAAAAAAGGAAACTGCAGCCTACATACCTTTTCGTCAAAGTTTAAATTAAAGTTTAAACCATGACCCTTTTAAAAGTAGTTTCTTACAAAAGAATCTCTCATTGCACATCCAGCAAGTCGATCCTGCTGTTTTTTTTTTTTATTATTTAATTGTTGCCAATTATTTTTATTATTTTCTCCCAATTTGGAATGGCCAATTATTTCACTAGGCTCAGCTCACTGCTACCACCTCTGCACTGACTCGGGAGGGCAAAGACGAACACACGCTGTCCTCCGAAGCGTGTGCCGTCAGACCGACCGCTTTTTTCACACTGTGGACTCACTATGCAGCCACCCAAACGCTACAGTGTTGGAGGACAACGCAGCTCTCGGGCAGCTTACAGGCAAGCCCGCAGGCGCCCGGCCAGACTACAGGGGTTGCGGTGAGCCGAGGACCCCCCGGCAGACCTAACCCTCCACCCCCCCGGGCGACGCTCGGCCAATTGAGCGCCGCCCCCTGGGAGCTCCCATCCACGGTCGGCTGTGGAACAGCCTGGACTCGAACCGGCGACGTCCAGGCTATACGGCGCCTCCGGCTCTCTACGCAAGTGCTTTTACTGGATGCTCCACTCGGGAACCCATCCTGCTGTGATTTTAAAGGTGTATCACGCTGTTGTTCTTAAGGCTCCGGAAAGTCATTCAAGTCCTCCCCAGTAAATGGCACCTTGCGCATGACAGCAATATTGTGCAATACGATGCATGCTAGAATGATGTTGCATGCACTGGGCGGATCCACACGCAGGTAATCCAAACAAGCGAATCGTCTCTTAAGCACCCCATTTATACATTCTATTGTGCGGCGGAGGATGTTTAAATCTGTTTAAAGTCTTTGCAGTCAGTTTACATTCCGTGCTAATTATGTAAACAAATACTTTTTTTAGTTTAATAACTTGATAGAGTATTTTCTTGACATACTTATTTGTTTGTCTCATAACCAAGTAAACGTGCGCACTCTTAGGCAGTGGTGTAACCACGGCCCACCCAGTTCACATAGATGCCTACCCAAATCTGCGCCTATGTGAATAAAAAAAAATAAAAAACATCAACTGTGCGCCCCGAAGGCAGGTGTTTAAGTTTAAGTCAAATAAGCTATTTTTTTAATATGCAGCAGGCTTTAGCCAATCAAAGCAAAGTAGTCATTGTGATGCAATTTTGGGTGAGATCGTCCTCTCACACAACGAATCATGTGCAAACCACGTTTGATTGACAGCTTGTGAGGCAGTTGGCGCGGATCTTTTCACAACCTGTTGAAAAAGTCCCAGACGTTTTAATGTGCATTTTTAAAATAAGTTAGTCGTAGTGCGGCAGTCAACATGGCAAAACAAATCTGCACACTCTTTTAAGAGTTTAGTTTAATAGAAGGGCTCGAGTGAACAGGGTTATGACAGCTGGCCGAATGCTGACAGATATCTTAAAATTGCTGTTGTTTGAAGAGATACGTGCGATTGTCTGGAGCGTCCTGACTATATAACTGCAAGCCCTGACGCTTAAACTGTGTGGAGCGGAGACGAGAGGATACTAACTAGGCAACGGTAAGTAATTGACTGACTTTCACTGTATTTAATAATTGCTTAAAATCTAACACTGTGTTCTCGCTGGTTTGGTGACGCTGCCTGTTTGACTCTAAAGTGCATTCACCGCGAATATATGTAAGTACATTTATTTTTTGTCTACAAATATTTTAAATAGTTTACATAGTAGTTGGGAGTGTTCCGTCTATAAACAGTTTTCCGTCTTAAAAATATTTTGGGAAATTAAAAATTAGTGTGTATTTGAAATGTGTACAACGGCAGGCATTGGGGAATTGACAGCTGATTTCGTAAGCAAAAAATAATTTACCGCGAAAAACAGGCATTTTATTTTCCTGACAGTATTCCACATTGTGAAGTCATACTTATCAGCGCTGTGCATTTGTTTACTATGGCAACGGTGTCAAAAAAATACCGAATTCATGATTGGTGTTTGAGTCATACTACATACAATGACCTAGCGAGTCAGTGGCATGTATGATGTTACAATTTATTAATTATTTGAATGTATCTGTGGTTTTAAAACGTAATCATTATTTCTACTTGGTTGGTATCAGAAACGTAAATAAATGCAAAAACGTGGGTTTTGTCATTTAAGGTTTGTCGTTAACTTTTCTTCCGTGTATAATATTTATTTTAAAGGCAGCAAAACATGGGAATTGCACGTTCCTTTTCATTAGCGTGTCAAATTCATTTTAAAAGGTTTACAAAACTTGAACATGTTGCTGAATTTGTCACTCAAGGCTGTTTTTTTTAAAAAAAATCTATTTTTGTCTGCTTGTTCCGTTTTTTGCAGGCAACGCAGTATCTTTGTTTAGCTGTACAGCTAAGATTTGAGTTTTGGTTTGAAGGCAGCAGCAGTAGCTTAGCATGATTTTTAATTTCTGCTTGACAGACGCCCTTATGCAGGTTCACTTACAGAGGTAACACGTTATTACAACATAGCTAAGAGATTACAATACAGCTAAGAACAAAAAAGCAATACAGCTTTTTCTGTTTGGGGATTTTTTTAGTTTCTGTTAGCACTTTGTCAAATGAAGTGGTTTTTGCAGTTATTGTGCACAGTGTGTTTGTTTCTGTAGGTTGTATGTATGCTTATGTGTTTTGTATTTGTAGTGTAAACGTGCAACTACTGTTATAAACTGCAAAAACATTATCGCCTTGCTTCACTCAGCACCATACATGTTCAGACTTGGCTACGTTGCGCTGCTCAAACCCCGCGGAGATATTTGATGTATTCAGAGTTTTAATTGAAGTTGGGGCCCACGCCTTGAAAAAACAGGATTTCCTAATCGTGATTATTTCTGATCTGGACACATGTAATCCAACACTATCTTTCTCTGAAAAACGGAATACAAATTATCCAGATAAAAACAAACAAACAATCTGGCTTACAAAAAGCAGGATTCCAAAATCCAGACAAAATTGATCCGGATTTAAAGTTTTGAAAAAACGGTCCCAGAACTATCTACTAAAAAAAAAAAAAAAACCCTGTAGCCACTCACATAAATAATTCGAGTTTGTTGCCTGCACACGGAGATCCTGAACGTCAAGCAATGTATTAAATATGCAATCAGTCGGTGTATCCACAAATACAAGTAGGGTCTGAACAGTTTACATGACACACAGAATATTACCCAAAAAAAAAAAGTTACATAATTAATATTACATGCAAAAAACTTTGCGTCAAATAAGAGCCAATGTTTTCTTTTAAATGTTACGCTACTCAAATTACCCTTAGCAAAAGTCTAAACAAGGAAAGCATGCCTTACACCAGCCCGGGGGGGTGGGGGGTTATAATATTATCCAGAAACACTTACTTAATCTCTGTAGAAAAACGATCTTCCGTTCGTAGAGCAGCCTCTGTTGTCCTTCACGACGTGAGGAGTAACCAGCAAGAATTTTGGTCGCTAGAGTTCTTTGTACTGCTGTTCCGTGTTCAGCACGATCCCCGACACATGTATTTACGTACAGGAGCACTAAGGTAAAGGTAGAGACAGGTACAAAACCCCACCCGCTTCCACACGCCTTGAACTAGTAGAAGCAAGCATCACGTGACACAAGCGCCAGCAGCTCTGCGGATCCTGTGCAGCTGCAGACGCTCAGGGTATTCAGTCACGATCACGGGGTAAGGTCTTGCTGACGGTGTCGTAGGTGCACTATCGAAACGTTTTGATGGTATATTTACAAAACAAGACGCACGAACCACGAATACAACGCTTAACAAATCAGGGTTACCCGCCATATAGGCCTAGTTAGACACTTATGCTATTTCCCAAACCTGCCACAGTAACCTTATTGAACGGTATTAACAGTTAATTTTGCGATTTTGATTTTAAAAGATTTTCTTTTTTAATTCGTGAGTGATTAAAAAAACGGTAAAACTATTTATTGAACACCAAAAAAATCGAATGAATTTATATATATATACACAGTACTGTGCAAAAGTTTTAGGCAGTTGTGAAAAAATGCTGTAAAGTAAGAATGCTTTCAAAAATAGATATGTTAATAGTTTATATTTATCAATCTATTGCCCACATTGTGAAAACATTGTTGAAAAAAATGTTTCATTTGTTTTTAGCACTTAAAATGGTCCAACTTAGCCTTACCAAAACTTAAATTCCTCCCCCAAAATTTGGGAGGGTACTTTGGGGTTCGTTACCTTGAGGCAACATTGAACCACTATAGAACAAATGAGAGTAACACAGTTTTTTTTAAAATCAAACTTTTTATTTTAATTTCATGCATGACATTACATTTTCTTCTTGGAACAAAATGATAATTTTGACTCAGATTTGAAAACAATGAATCGTAATGCAACATTTTGAGTTAAAAATAAATTAAAAATAAACAAAAACTACATTTGTCCAGTGATCCTGCGCAAATGTGTTCTGTCCATCTCACTGCTTGTGAAAGTCCACAAAGCAGTTCTTCTCAGCAGTGAAACAGAGGAAAACCCCACACTTCACACACTGCACCTTGATGATCCCTTTGCAGCCTGGGTATTTACACCTACCTCTGGTTTCTGCCCAAACAGGCTAGTGGTCTGTGTTGTCCTGGCAGACTGGACCCACACGCCCTCTCTTCCTTTTTTCAGCCAGACTTGCCTCAACACAGTGGGATGGTCTTCCCTTCCGCTTCAGGTTGATTTTGTTCTGCTTGCAGAGACAGCTTGCTACCTCAGTTTTAAACTCCAGTAAACAGAGCTGCTCTTTCTTTTGGATGACACACTCTCTGCAATCTCACCGGTACAGGAGCCAAGCCTGCACAAGTGTGAAATCCATCATGTGGAAGCCAATGCGATGGTACCACTTCTTGGATCTTATCTTGGTTCGGTACACTGTGATGAGCATCCAGGAGGTCCACCCCACCCATGCTCTGGTTGTACAATTTGACAATATTGGGGCGTGCCACTTGAACAGCTTCCTTTCTCCTCTTGTCCCATCTCTCCACTGTGGAAGTTGGGTTGGCCACTGCATAGGTGCTCAGGATAGTCACCGGACGGTTTTCAAACCATTTGACTGCCCTGAGGTACACACCATTGTGTTTTGCCTCTTTCTCTTCAAAGGTTCCCCTTCTTTTCTTCGTCATTCATGAAGGTGCATCCAGCCAGACGATTCTGTCTAACTGTCCCCACACTGTGGATCTTTTTTTTTTTTTTGTAGAGCCACTTGCAGGTCAGTGCTACAGAACCAATTGATAATGTAATGCTGAAAAACTTTGATATAATATTCAATATTAGTATAATAAAATATATGGTAGAACAATATTCATTATATTACAGTAATAATGATGATAATCATAATCATGATGGTAATAATAGGCTGGTTACGTTAGAATATGACCACATGTAAACAAAAATAAGTTGGAAATTGAGGTTCCATTGTGGTTCAATGTTGCTTTGAGGCAACATACCTATTTCATTAATTTATCATAATATATATTATGTGAAAATTAGATAAAGTGATGAAAAATAATTCTTAACTTACCCAAGATTGTGAATCCATTTTTTATTGAAGAAAAAGCTGTAAAAATTGTTATTTTAGAGCAATTTTTAGGAGCAATCTAATGGCCGTCGCACACGTGCTATATCCTGATTTTAAAAGGTGTTGAAGAAAGGAAATACTCGTCATGTGACCAAATGTAAGTCTAATATTAGTTTATTTAGCTTCCTCCCTTAAAAAGAGAGAATTGCATTATGGTTGATGTTGTTTTTGTGTGTGTAAGGGAGCAAAAACTGGTATGTTACTTTGAGGTAACATTTGGCCATAGAGGGTTAACAAAATGCAAAGTGAGTGAACAGAAGAAAAATCTACATCAAATCAATTTTTTTTGTGTGACCACCCTTTGCCTTCAAAACAGCATCAATTCTTCTAGGTACACTTGCACACAGTTTTTGAAGGAACTCGGCAGGTAGGTTGGCCCAAACATCTTGGAGCACTAACCACAGTTCTTCTGTGGATTTAGGCAGCCCCAGTTGCTTCTTTCTCTTCATGTAATCCCAGACAGACTCGATGATGTTGAGATCAGGGCTCTGTGGGGGCCATACCATCACTTCCAGGACTACTTGTTCTTCTTTACACTGAAGATAGTTCTTAATGACTTTCGCTGTATGTTTGGGGTCGTTGTCATGCTGCAGAATAAATTTGGGGCCAATCAGATGCCTCCCTGATGGTATTGCATGATGGATAAGTATCTGCCTGTACTTCTCAGCATTGAGGAGACCATTAATTCTGACCAAATCCCCAACTCCATTTGCAGAAATGCAGCCCCAAACTTTCAAGGAACCTCCACCATGCTTCACTGTTGCCTGCAGACACTCATTCGTGTACCGCTCTCCAGCCCTTCGGTGAACTAACTGCCTTCTGCTACAGCCAAATATTTCAAATTTTGACTCCTCAGTCCAGAGCACCTGCTGCCATTTTTCTGCACCCCAGTTCCTGTGTTTTCGTGCATAGTTGAGTCGCTTGGCCTTGTTTCTACATCGGAGGTATGGCTTTTTGGCCGCAAGTCTTCCATGAAGGCCACTTCTGACCAGACTTCTCCGGACAGTAGATGGGTATACCAGGGTCCCACTGTTTTCTGCCAATTCTGAGCTGATGGCACTGCTGGACATCTTCCGATTACGAAGGGAAGTAAGCATGATGTGTTTTTCATCTGCTGCAGTAAGTTTCCTTGGCCGACCACTGCGTCTACGGTCCTCAACGTTGCCCGTTTCTTTGTGCTTCTTCAAAAGAGCTTGGACAGCACATCCGGAAACCCCTGTCTGCCTTGAAATTTCTGCCTAGGAGAGACCTTGCTGATGCAGTATAACTACCTTGTGTCTTGTTGCTGTGCTCAGTCTTGCCATGGTGTATGACTTTTGACAGTAAACTGTCTACAGCAACCTCACCTTGTTAGCTGAGTTTGGCTGTTCCTCACCCAGTTTTATTCCTCCTACACAGCTGTTTCTGTTTCAGTTAATGATTGTGTTTCAACCTACATATTGAATTGATGATCATTAGCACCTGTTTGGTATAATTGTTTAATCATACACCTGACTATATGCCTACAAAATCCCTGACTTTGTGCAAGTGTACCTAGAAGAATTGATGCTGTTTTGAAGGCAAAGGGTGGTCACTCCAAATATGGATTTGATTTAGATTTTTCTTCTGTTCACTCACTTTGCATTTAGTTAATTGATAAATATAATCTATTAACATGTCTATTTTTGAAAGCATTCTTACTCTCACAGTACTGTATGTATCTATCTATATATATATATATATAAGTATATAAGTATGGAGAGTACTTCACGAAAGAGTAGTTCAATGAATGGATGAGATGGGAGAGTGTGGAACAACGCAGGATTGGCTGGCAAGACCTATGGTCAATGGAACAGAGCAGGATCAGTTTCCTCATCAGGTCAACATATGATGTTCTCCCATCACCACAGAACCTAAACCTCTGGGTAGGAGAGGATCCCTCATGTCCTTTGTGTTCATCACCTGCAACATTAAGGCACATTTTGACAGGATGTAAGGTGGCTCTTAGCCAAGGACGGTTTACTTGGCGCCATGACCAGGTGCTGCGATGTTTGGCCTTAGCATTGGAAGACAAGCGTAACATGACCAATAAGTTGCCACCTGTTCCATCAAAACATTACACACAAAAGACAACATTCCTCCGCCCAGGAGAGCAACCACCAAGAAAAGGTGTTAAAACCAATCCTCGCCCAGGACAACTGGAAGCTGCCTAGAGACTGGAATATGCTGGCAGATGTTGGTCAACGGCTTATTTTTCCACCTGAGATTGCCACCACTAACCTTCGACCAGATATTGTCTTGTGGTCTGGATCAGCACGCCTTGTTCACCTGGTAGAGTTAACAGTGCCATGGGAGGATGCTGTAGATGAGGCGTATGAGAGGAAGAAACTGCGGTATGCTCAACTAGCCACTGAAGCAGAACAGCGAGGATGGAGAGTTCGGGTTTACCCAGTGGAAGTGGATTGTCGAGGATTTGTGGCACACTCTACAACCCGGTTTCTCAGAGACGTCGGATTCAGTGGCCAAGAGTTGCGTCGCACAGTGAAGAACTTATCTGAAGCAGCAGAGAGGAGCAGCAACTGGCTGTGGTTGAGACGGAAAGATTCTGGCTGGGGACAGGTAAGTAAGCTGGGCTGAGTTGAGTGGGGGACGGAGGGGGGTGATGCTGGGACGCCTGAAGTGCCGGCACAGACGCGCAGGATTTATTAACACAAACAGAAAAGAAAGTAAAGGTGGTCATGTGACGTTACCAGCGATGGTAACGCACAAAGGACATATACAGCAAGCTGTACAAAAGGCAAAATTAAACACAGTACAAAAACTACAAATAAAAGGTGCCCCAGAGGGCGAGCGCTATCCTTAAAACGAGGCGTCCCGCTCCAGGAACCAGCTACACTATGTAACCCTCGCTATACATCACATGGGATCACAATCAGGGGTTTCGCTGTCGCTCGTCACTCTCGTAATTTGAAATGTTTTTTTAAAGTGACGACAAAAAAAAAGTGGAATTGTCACTAGTGACGATCGTTTGTGTTTGTACAAAAAGAAAAATCCCTTTTGTTAAAGTCACACACAACGTCTCGTTCTTCAAAAGAAGGGATCTCTAAACCATAGAGTCACTGCTGCTGATCAGAGCAGCGCCTCAGCCTCATCGATTGATTGGGTGCGTTCATGACACACAGACTTTCGTCATTCTGCGCAGAATCTGCACAGAATCGGAGCAAGTAGCCAATGAATTTTCAGAATCTTTGCAGAATCTGCGCAGACTTAGTAAAGTCTGCCTCTCGTGAACGCACCCATTTACTCTGCAACGTTCTCATCCCGTGGTAGATGATGTAAATGCAGTCAGCCATTCAGCGCCTCAGTTTCATGTTGCGTGTCAGTTACAATGGTAACCCAGACCGCTTTGTGAGGCTGTACTCGGTGCTGCTGTATTGTTCAGCCTCACATCATTCTTTGCAACCTGACAGCTTCTGCTGCTGCGCTTTCACGACTACAGAAAGCTCTGCTCAAACCTTTGCATCCGCAGGAGGTATGACACAGGCCCGGTTTTTGGGATGGAACCGCATAACAGTCTCGCGTTTTGATTGGTCCATGTCTGTCACATGAATATGTTGTCACACGAGTGGAAAAGCTTGCAGACATTTTTAACATTGTGATCAGAGAGAGAGAGAGAGAGGGTTCTTTTCTGACCTATGACGGAAGTCTGCGTGAGATGGCGGCTGCAAGGTTTGTGAGTGGTGGCGTTTTGGTGAAACGATACAGATGCAAAGTAAACATGGACGGCATGGGACTGAGAGGACTTTGGATGGATTAAGAAAGGAAAAGGAGTGTTTGCGGAAGAAAATCGAGGAGGGACAGGTTAGGAGGGGAGGGGGTTGACTTTGGATTAAGAAAAATGACGGAGAAAAGGAGTAAAGGAGAGGAAGAAATGGAAAGTATAAATATGGGAAGTAAAAGAAAAAATGCTTTAGGTGGTGAAAGGGAAGAAGGTTGGCATGAGTCAGGAAAGATAAACAAAAGGGAAAGTAAGGAAGGTGAAGACAACAAAGAAGAGTTAGGGGTGATTATAAAATCAAAAATAAAAGAGAAAAATTTTAGCAATGTTAACCCGTTAAAAATAGCTGAATGGATTCAGGTGGCTGTAGGGAGAGTAAAGGCTGTGAAAAGAGTAAATGGTGGAGGTTTATTAATTGAGTGTATGAGTAAGACTCAGAGGAAAAAAATGCTGGGGTTAGAGGAGCTAGGCCAAATCCCGATTGAGAGTTACATGAGGCAGGAAAAGAAAATATGTAAAGGAGTGATATATGGGTGATGATGGATATTACTGTAGAGGAGTTAGAGGAGGAGCTGGAAAAGGATCAGGTGGTAGAGGTAAGGCGTATTGGGAAAAGGGATGAAAAGGGGGAGGTTCAATCTACAACAGTAGTATTAACGTTTGAGCTAGAGAATATGCCAGAGCAAGTTATTATAGGATTTCAAAGATTTAGAGTGAATGAGTATAGGCCATCGCCTATACGATGTTATAAGTGTCAACTATTTGGTCATATGGCAGGCTCCTGCAGGGGTAAAAGAAGAAGATGCTAAATGTGGTAAGGATCATGAGTTCAGGGATTGTGATGTAAAAGGACAGGGTAAGTGTAACTGTGGTGGGGAGCATAGTACAGCATTTAAAGGATGTGTGGAACAGATAAAAGCCAGGGAGATTCAAAGAATTAAATTTGAGGAAAAAACTTCTTATGTAAGTGCAGTAAAGAGATATAAAGAACAAATGGAAAAAAAAATACAAAGAGAAAAGATACAGATGAATTCAAGGCAGGAAAAGGCAATCAAAAGTAATACTAATGTGAATGAGAAGGTAACCGAAGAAACGTTATTGGTGAATAAAAAACAATTCTTGCTGTTTATTATTGAGGTGATCAACTGTACTGTGCAAACTAAGAGTAGGACAGAGAAGATGCAAATTGTGAGTAAAGCTGGAGAAAGATACTTGGGAATAGAGGTAATGTCTGTTGAACAGATAAATGAATTACTGGAAAGGGGGGGCAGTCGGAAGTGAATAGATAATGGGGATAAGAATTTTTCAATGGAATGCGCGAAGTTTAATAGCAAATGGGCAAGAATTTAAAAAATGTATAGTTGATTTTAAGCTAACAGATATTTTCTGTATTCAAGAGACGTGGTTGATTCCAAAACTAAATTTTAAAGTACCAGGATATATAATTATAAGGAAAGATCAAAAGGAAGGTAGAGGTGGAGGAGTATGCATAGGAATAAAGGAGAATATTGTGTTTTCTGAAATTATTATTGTTTCCGAGTTGGAGATAGTGGGGGTACAAATTAATGTGGAGGATGGTGTGATAAGCGTTATGAATATGTATAACCCTCGTAAGGAATTAGATAAGGAAGAAATAGTTAATATTACTGAACATATGAGGGGTGGGAAGATTATTTGTGGAGATTTTCATAGCCATAATACATTATGGGGAAGTAAGATAAATGATCGAAATGGAATGGTGATTGAAGAAATAATAGAAGATTTAAATTTGGTGGTTTTAAATTCTGGGGAAGGAACAAGGTATGATGTAAATACTGGGAAAAGCTCAGCTCTAGATTTATCTATTGTATCAGCGCAGTTGGGAGTAAGAGTGGATTGGAAGATGTTAGTGGATGAAGAAATGGGAATTAATCATTTCCCTATAATTCTTACGATAGATGGGAAGACTAAGATTGACGAGCAGGTGCAAGAAGAGAGATGGGACTATAAAAAAGCAAACTGGGAAAAATTTCAAAACATATGTAATAATAATATAGAGGGAAATATAATACATGATGATGTAAATATTTTTAATGAGGGGATAGTAAAGGCTATTATGCAAGCAGCAAAGGGAGCTATTCCAATGAGGAAAACTAAGAAGGGGGCTAAACCAGCGGTACCTTGGTGGAATGAAGAGTGTTCCAGATTGATTAAAGAAAGGAAAGCTTGTCTGAGAAAAAAAAACTATGTTAGCTGATGACTTAATTAAGTTTAAAAAATCAAAAGCAATGGCTCAAAGGGTTATTAGGAATAGGAAAAAAGAATATTGGCAGGATTATTGCACTAAAATAAGTTATGATTCTAGTATAAAAGATGTGTGGAATAAAATTAAGGCAATGGCAATTATTTCCGTTAAAGCAGGATGGAATAATTATAACGGATGATGAGAAGAAAGCCTCTATGCTGGGGTTAGCATTTGCTAAGGTGGGGCAAGATGAGAATTATAATAAAGAATTTTTAGAAAAGAGGGGACCATTTTGTATAAATAATTCAGTAATATTGGAAGATAGGGAAGATGTCAAAACAAAAATAAATGTTCCATTTTCAATAGGTGAAGTGAAAGCAGCGATTGAAAAAGGCAAGAATACCTCACCAGGTGAAGATAAGATTTCTAATATTATGTATAAAATGTTACCAGATAGAAGTTTAGAAATATTATTAAAACTTTATAATAAAGTGTGGGAGTTGGGGGTGTTACCCTTTAGAATGGAAGAATGCTGTCATCATTCCTATAAGTAAGACAGGAAAGGACCCGGGTGAAGTGGGATCTTATCGACCAATAGCATTGACGGCTACTATATGTAAAATTATGGAAAGGATGGTGTGTGAGAGAATGTGGTATTTTCTGGAATCTAAAAAATTATTGAGTGATTATCAAGGTGGCTTTCATAAAAATAGGCTGACGACTGATCAGTTGGTTAGATTGTCTACTGAAGTCAAGGAGGCATTAAGTGAGAATGAGGTGGTTGGGGCAGTTTTTATTGACATAGAAAAAAAAAGCGTATGATATGGTCTGGAAAGAAGGTTTAATATACAAAATAGCATCATTGGGGATAAAAGGGAGGACTTTATGGTGGATCAGAGAGTTTTTGAAGGAAAGAGGATTCAAAGTTAAAATTAAGGGGAAGTTCTCTGAAAGATTTGAGATGCAAAATGGAGCTCCTCAAGGAAGTGTTATTAGCCCTTTGCTATTTAATATAATGATAAATGATCTAGCTGATGATATTTTAGTAGGATCAAAAGTAGCTGTAGGTCTGTTTGCTGATGATGGGGTTATTTATAAAAGGAATAAACATATTGAAACAGTTAGGAGGGAATTGCAGGAGGCATTGAATAATCTGGAAAAATGGTCAAATAAATGGGGCTTTAAAATATCAGTAACAAAAACAGAGGTGCTATTATTTTCACGAAGAAGAGAGCAGGGGAAGTTAAATTTATTATACCAAGATAAGATTCTTAAAGAGGTGGAGGAATTTAAATACTTGGGAGTGTGGTTTGATAAAAAAATTAACTTGGGGAAAACAAATAAATTCTATAATAGATAAATGTAAAGGAAGGATGAATATTCTAAGAAGTATTTCAGGGACGAGTTGGGGAGCAAATAAAACTTGTATAATGATGATATACAGAGGGTTAATTAGGAGTGTAATAGATTATGGAAGTCAGATTCTAGTGGGAACTTGTAAAAGTAAGATGGAAAAATTGGATAATTTGCAAGCTAAAGCAATAATGGTATGTATAGGAGCTGTGAAATCTGCTCCAATAAATGCTATGCAGGTTTTAGTAAATGAGATGCCATTGGAACTAAGGAGGAAATGGTTAAGTATAAAATATTGGATAAAGGCTAACTCTATGCATCCAGAATTTCCTCCTCAAAAAAGCATGGAAGATATAAAAAGGAGAGGTGGGAAACAAATGGAGGCACGTTGGGGTATTGGATGCAAAAATGGATAAAGGAATTGGGAATGGAAAATTTAAAATTGGTAAAGAATGTTAATATAAATGTGTTTCCGGAATGGATGATGGAAAAACCAAACTGTTGTATAAAATTGAGTGAGCAAGTGAAGAAAGGAGGAGAAAAAATGGAACTGAAAAGAAAGTCAAGCTTTTGTAGAGGAGAAGAGTGTGGAGGCATTATGTATACAGTGTCTTGCGAAAGTATTCGGCCCCCTTGAACTTTGCGACCTTTTGCCACATTTCAGGCTTCAAACATAAAGATATGAAACTGTAATTTTTTGTGAAGAATCAACAACAAGTGGGACACAATCATGAAGTGGAACGAAATTTATTGGATATTTCAAACTTTTTTAACAAATAAAAAACTGAAAATTGGGCGTGCAAAATTATTCAGCCCCCTTAAGTTAATACTTTGTAGCGCCACCTTTTGCTGCGATTACAGGTGTAAGTCGCTTGGGGTATGTCTCTATCAGTTTTGCACATCGAGAGACTGAAATTTTTGCCCATTCCTCCTTGCAAAACAGCTCGAGCTCAGTGAGGTTGGATGGAGAGCATTTGTGAACAGCAGTTTTCAGTTCTTTCCACAGATTCTCGATTGGATTCAGGTCTGGACTTTGACTTGGCCATTCTAACACCTGGATATGTTTATTTGTGAACCATTCCATTGTAGATTTTGCTTTATGTTTTGGATCATTGTCTTGTTGGAAGACAAATCTCCGTCCCAGTCTCAGGTCTTTTGCAGACTCCATCAGGTTTTCTTCCAGAATGGTCCTGTATTTGGCTCCATCCATCTTCCCATCAATTTTAACCATCTTCCCTGTCCCTGCTGAAGAAAAGCAGGCCCAAACCATGATGCTGCCACCACCATGTTTGACAGTGGGGATGGTGTGTTCAGGGTGATGAGCTGTGTTGCTTTTACGCCAAACATAACGTTTTGCATTGTTGCCAAAAAGTTCGATTTTGGTTTCATCTGACCAGAGCACCTTCTTCCACATGTTTGGTGTGTCTCCCAGGTGGCTTGTGGCAAACTGTAAACGACACTTTTTATGGATATCTTTAAGAAATGGCTTTCTTCTTGCCACTCTTCCATAAAGGCCAGATTTGTGCAGTATACGACTGATTGTTGTCCTATGGACAGAGTCTCCCACCTCAGCTGTAGATCTCTGCAGTTCATCCAGAGTGATCATGGGCCTCTTGGCTGCATCTCTGATCAGTCTTCTCCTTGTATGAGCTGAAAGTTTAGAGGGACGGCCAGGTCTTGGTAGATTTGCAGTGGTCTGATACTCCTTCCATTTCAATATTATCGCTTGCACAGTGCTCCTTGGGATGTTTAAAGCTTGGGAAATCTTTTTGTATCCAAATCCGGCTTTAAACTTCTCCACAACAGTATCTCGGACCTGCCTGGTGTGTTCCTTGTTCTTCATGATGCTCTCTGCGCTTTAAACGGACCTCTGAGACTATCACAGTGCAGGTGCATTTATACGGAGACTTGATTACACACAGGTGGATTCTATTTATCATCATTAGTCATTTAGGTCAACATTGGATCATTCAGAGATCCTCACTGAACTTCTGGAGAGAGTTTGCTGCACTGAAAGTAAAGGGGCTGAATAATTTTGCACGCCCAATTTTTCAGTTTTTTATTTGTTAAAGTTTGAAATATCCAATAAATTTCGTTCCACTTCATGATTGTGTCCCACTTGTTGTTGATTCTTCACAAAAAATTACAGTTTCATATCTTTATGTTTGAAGCCTGAAATGTGGCAAAAGGTCGCAAAGTTCAAGGGGGCCGAATACTTTCGCAAGGCACTGTATATACAGATGGATCCAAGGATCCAAAAACAGGAAGATTGGCAATAGCATATTATATCCCAGAATTAGATATCTGTAAAATAGCGAGGATATCTGACCATTTATCGGTATTTGTTGCAGAAATGGTAGCTATACTATTTGCAATAGTTAAAATAGCTGAAATAAAGCCTAAAAAAGCGGTCATATTTTCAGATTCATTAAGTGGTCTTATTGCATTAAAAGGGGAGTTTAGTGATAGAAGAGATATCATGGTTGAAATAATGCAACAATATAAGGAATGCACAATTATGGGGATCGAAGTGATTTTAGTTTGGATTCCTGGTCACTCTGGCATTCTGGGCAACGTGATGGTAGATCTGGCAGCAAAAAATTGGTTAAAAAGAGAGGAAATTGATGTGGTGATTCCTTTGGGATCACAGGAAATGGTAGATTTTGTGAAAAAAAATGATAGTAAAAGAATGGCAGGAGAGATGGGATGAAAGCATAAAAGGAAGGTTTTATTATAATATCCAGAAAGAGGTGAACAACAGTTGGGTAAATAAAGAGTTGGGAAGGAAAGAGGAAAAAGCATTGGATAGGTTAAGGATTGGGCATAGTTCTTTTAAATGAACATCTTTTAAGACTGGGGAAGCATGAAGATGGAAAGTGTGAAAAATGTAAAGTAGTAGAAACAGTAGAACATTATTTGTTAAAGTGTGAGAAATATGAGGAGCAGAGAAGGAAAATGGAGAGGAGGCTGAGAGAAATGGAGGTATATGAAGTCAATATAAAGAACTTGCTGGGAAAAGGGAAAGAGGAAGGGAGACTGAATAGAGAAAGGATACTGACGAAATATATAAAGGAAACAGGAAAAGAAGGGAAGTTATAATAAATAAAGATGACAGAATGATAAAGTAAAACAGACAGACAAAGGACTACAGATAGAGGGCGCTAATCATCTAAAATAATAGATGGAATGTGCCCTATATATTAACCAGAAGAAGAAGAGAGAGAGAGAGAGAGAGTGTGTCATCTGCTTTCCACAACCTTACCATTAAAATATAATGTGGTATTACGCTGTACTGATATAACAAACTATGGGTAATTACTTTATATGAATTATCATGTTATGCACGAATGTAAGAATTGGCTTTCTGTGGTGGTGTACTTTTTTCTTTCAAGTAGCATATATCTATAATCGTCTTTGCGATATATTTTAATATAAAATGTATACACTGTTGCAGTTTTGTTACAGGATACATTAGTTTATCTCTAATGTAATCACAGTTTTACATATAGACTGCCCGTTTTCATTTACGTCGCAAATTCTGGGCCGCTTTGCTTTTCAGATAATGTCCCAAATTCTGGGCCGATTTGGTTTTTAGATAACGTCCCAAATTCTGGGCCACTTTGGTTTTTAGATAACGTCCCAAATTCTGGGCCGATTTGGTTTTCAGATAACGTCCCGAATTCTGCATTTTCGAATTCAGGCCAGTTTTTGAGATATTCTGCTCAGCTGACAGCCCAGTTTCTAAGTCATGCATGCACAGTTTACCATAAACTGGACCGTTAATTCATTTAAGAGTAACCCTTAGTACATGAATCAAAGTTAATGTATTTTTTAATCTCCCAGAAAACATTTAGGAACATGGTATACCAAAAAAAAAAAAAAGTACATCTCATTTGCTTATGTAATGTCCATCAATATATAGTGATGCGTAGGGGTTTATCAGAACTTCTGGGTTTAAGAGACCAGTGCCCTTCAATCAAATAAATCCTATTGTATTGTATTAGTCAACATTTCCCTTATCTATTCCTGATAGTTTATACTGTAGGTCAGGGGTTTTCAACCTTTTTTTGAAACTGTACCCCTTCTATCTGGAGGTTTCAGCTCAAGTACCCCTTTACAATTTTCGCTCAACTGAATGGTACCTCAGTTACAATAAAATGGAGACTAATCTGATGAACCCCCCCCCCCCCCCCCCCGTTTATTTAATAAATTTGGGTGACAAACTGCTGGTTTAGGACAGAACAACAAACAGTAGGCTTAATTCTTAAAACTTTTAACTAGAAGTATTTGGATGCACAGAATTAAAAAGACAAGTATTGGGTTAGGAGCACAGCTATTTGTTTGTAACTTTGACGGCCTTTTTTAAATTCTGACAGCCTTTTGTAAAAGTGAAGGCCTTTTGATACCCAGCATACACTGCAATACCCAGCAAAGTTATACACTGATATTCTGATAGCACAGCAATTCAAATGAAGTTTGTAATTGGTTATGTTCCTCAAATACACAATAAAAAGTGATATTTATAGGGTATACAGTTATACAGCGATACAGTGGTTTCGGCCATCTAAGAACAGGTACTGCGAGCATCTGGATTCATACCCAGAGGTACTCTGTAGCCTCCTGGGACACATTCACAGCTTGTTTGACACCCTCTTGTAGTTGCCCGTTTCTGCATATAAAGCAAAATGCTGTTTGTCAATCTCTCTTTTTTCTTATAAATCAGTCTTCGCAGGAATCATTCCAAAAACACTTGAATCAGTTAGGGACTACCAGTCTGACACTACAGGCCTTTAAATTGCAGTACCAATTTGCAAGTTGCTAAGTGGTTGCGTTCCTCAAATTTGCACTGCAAAGTGATATTTTAAAGAATAGGGTATATAGTGCTTTTTTTCGCCTCTGCTCGCTTTTGGTGCAAAACTATGCTCCAATACACTCAAGCTGATAATGTGATCACAAAACACTTGGACTTAAATTGGTGCTTCTGTTGCATAAATACACTACAAAATGTGCACATTTCAGGTCTTATATATAATAGACATTTTTTGTATGTATTTTGCTATAGGAAATCGTGGTCGGGGAGGGGGGGGGGGGGTCCTACTGTCGTACCCCATGAGTCCACAAATCCTGGGCCAACAAACTCGCTAGTACTCTCTTTAGATGCACAACAGTCTTAGCTAAAGAAAATTGGCTTCTTCGAGTATGTACGACCCACGACCGCCATTGGCCGAGCCTTACCCCGATGGTGTTTTTATAATGGGATTTGCCATAGGGAAGGGGGTGGTCTCTTATTGTACCCATATCTCCACGACCCCATGGCCAACGAACTCAGAAGGGCACTCTTTGCGTGCAGAAGAGTCTTAGCTAAAGAAAGACACCGGCTACGGGTTCATACGCCACCCCACCGCCAGATGGTGGCCGTTGCCCCAAAGGGGTTTTATAATGGGATTTCCCATAGACATTTTTCAGGGTGCTATATCTCGGGTTCCGGGGGTCCCCGAGACTTGAAAATCGGTACGGAGGTCCACCTCGGGGCCCCTGTCGATCCCTCCAAGTGAAGTGTCCCCAGCTAGAAAGGACACCAGTTTAGACTTTTTTTGCCAAACTGGAGCTCAAAAGCTATTGGAAATGCAACCTTGACATGCCATCATGCTGAAAATGTACCATTTGAAAACGGGTAGCTCCCTGTGAAAGAGGGCCCCCATACATGACCCTAGGAAGTTCAACCCGGTTTCTAGGCCCCAGGGTCATGGAGATATGACCCCGAAAAGGGTAGTTTTTGGACATTTTTGACAGGGCGTATCTCGGGTTCTGTGGGGGTTAGGAACTTGATTTTTTTTTTTGCGGCGGGGCCCCATGGGGCCCCACACAATGAGTCACCATTTTCATGGTTCAGATGCCAGGACGGCTTGGCAAAGTGAATTTTTTCATCATGACATGAGTTTTTGGGTGAACCATCACACCGTTTTGTGGTTTGGGGTGCTCCCCTGAGTCTATATCACTTTGAATGGTGGTTCTATGTGCTCGGGTTTGAGAGATATGCCTGAAATGTGTTTTTCAACCCTGCTATAGACATGAATGAGGCTGAACACCCTGAACGCCCTGAAAATATTTTTTGCAAAGAATTGCTACGAAACTGAGCATATTACATTCAGGCTGGTCTAGAACCCTTCGAACGGTGGTTATAGATGCTCTGGTTCGAGAGATATGACTGAAAATGTGTTTTTTAACACTGCCATAGACATGAATGGGGCTGAATACCCGAAAATATATTTTGCAAAGAATTGCAACGGTGGGTGTATGCGTGCAGGGGTTGCATGGTGGTGTGTGCGTGCAGGGGTTGCATGGTGGTGTGTACGTGCAGGGGTTGCATGGTGGTGTGTGCGTGCAGAGGTTGCATGGTGGTGTGTACGTGCAGGGGTTGCATGGTGGGGTGTGCATGTAGGGGTTGCATGGTGGTGTGTACGTGCAGGGGTTGCATGGTGGGGTGTGCATGCAGGGGTCTTATGGTGGTGTGTGCGTGCAGGGGTTGCATGGTGGTGTGCATGCAGGGGTTGCATATTGGTGTGTGCATGCAGGGGTTGCATATTGGTGTGTGCATGTAGGGGTTGCATGGTGGTGTGTGCATGTAGGGGTTGCATGGTGATGTGTGCGTGTAGGGGTTGCATGGTGGTGTGTGTGTGCAGGGGTCTTATGGTGGTGTGTGCGTGCAGGGGTTGCATGATGGGTGTATGCGTGCAGGGATTGCATGGTGGTGTGTGCGTGCCAGAGTTGCATGGTGGTACACGTGTGTGGAGGGGAATTGGAGTGCAGGTTTTGCGTAAAAGAAAAATTACTACAATCATTTATTTTCACTTTCGACTCCCAGTCTCCTTTCCCTCACTTTATGATTTTATTTTGTGATTATTTAATTATTGTCAAAATAAACGTCCTTCATCTACTCACAGTTGCAGTCTCATTTCTGTCCAAAAAGAACCTGAAACACTACAATATATTGATGGACTTTACATAAGAAAATGAGATGTTCTTTTTTTGGAATACCATGTTCCTTCCCAAAAATGTCTTTTAATATTAGCCTTTAATAAAGGCAAACGACTGCTTTAATTAATTTTCATGTATCTATTTCAGTGCAATGTAGTTCACGTAATAAGAAATACGTTTTTTTTAACATTTACATTTTATTTCTGTTTTTCATTAAAAAAAAAAAAGATTTCTGGGGAGAGTAAAAAATACATTAACTTTGATTCATGTACTAAGGGTTACTCTCTAATGAATTCACAATCCAGTTTATGGTAAACTGTGCATGGATGACTTAGAAACTCGTCAGCTGAGTCCCCAAAAGTGGGCTGAATTCGAAAATGCAAAGCGGCCCAGAATTTGGGACGTTATCTAAAAACCAAAGCGGCCCAGAATTTGGCACGTTATCTAAAAACCAAAGCGGCTCAGAATTTGCGACGTAAATGAAAACAGGGGCAGTCTATATGTACAACTGTGATTACATTAGAGATAAACTAATGTATCCTCTAACAAAACTGCAATAGTGTATACATTTTATATTAAAATATATCGCAAAAACAATTATAGATATATGCTACTTGAAAGAAAAAAGTACACCACCACAGAAAGCCAATTCTTACATACGTGCATAACATGATAATTCATATAAAGTAATTACCCATAGTTTGTTATATCAGTACAGCGTAATACCACGTTATATTTTAATGGTAAGGTTGTGGAAAGCAGATCACTCTCTCTCTCATCACAATGTTAAAAATGCCTGCAAGCTTTTCCACTCGTGTGACAGACATGGACCAATCAAAACGCGAGACTGTTATGCGGTTCCATCCCAAAAACCGGGCCTGTGTCATACCTCATCTGCAGTGTTCGCGCTATGCCGCGCCATTGCGCCAAGGCCCCCCTGAAATAAAAAAGGCCTGCTGAAATTCTCTTAACGCACTCGTGTGTCCCTCTTCCCAGACCAGACGCAATACCAATACGCAGTATATTAATGCATTTTGTATTACAATGACATGTCCATTAAGATGCGCTCACACCCTCCCTGGTTACAGTCAATTTCACAGTAAAGCCTGGACGACAACATCAGGCTTGTTAACAACATGGCCCAGCGCAAATATAACCTCGTATCCCTGTTACACCCGACCATTACTTCTGGAAGAATAAGTAATAAGCTTCGACAGTAACTGTTGAAATATAGGTTTTTATAGGTGTGCCTAAAAATACTGTGTGCAGAAGATTTGTGAAACGAAAACGCATCATTAGCTAAAAAAAAAAAAAAAAAAAAAGTAGCCTACGGTAACGTTATAAAATATGTGAAATGTGTCTTTTCTATGACCAAAAATGCTAAAATTCACAGCAAAAATGATTCAGTATGTGTTAAGCACCAACTGACTCTTGACCATTTTGCCAGTAGGCCTATAACGAGCATGATAAAATTATATACAGACAGTGTATGTGGTTTTATACGGCACTGTATATATGCCTACAATACATCTTGCATTGAGAAAACACCACTGGAATCGGAATAAACGAAATTATTATGTAATACAGTTCACGTGCAGCATGGTTTTGGTAAGTAGCATTTTCTAAACTATATAATTATGTGCAGTATTAAAATAAGTTAAAAACATAGCAAATCCACAAAACCAACGAAATACACAGTGTATATTTGACATTTTATTTGTAGTGTTCTGTGTAACACGGGCCATCGTTTAAGCTGAAGCAGATATACGCGTTTATCATATTATCAACAACACCAACGTGTGTTGTAAAAATAAAGCAACAATTGTTTTGAAAACTGTCCAAATATTTACTTGGTGGCTAAGAATGAAAAATGTCAAGATAAAAATGCCATTATTATATGGAAATTGTCAAAATAAAAGGGGAAGCTAGAAGAATTTACCAGTCAGGACAACGGCTTTTAAATACTACTATTAAACTGTATCTGTTGGTAATGTGGTTTCTTCTAGCGGTTTTCAAACTGGGGTACTCGAGAAAAATTCTGAACTGGCAGACAACGCATTTTATTCAGTACCACTTGCCTATCTATTGCAAACTTTTGTCATGTAATCAACATTTAATTGCTAACACCAGACTGATGTGCTGTGACAGAGCGTTCAGCGCACACACAACTAATTTACATATTAAATATGTACATTTTAAATAAGCCCTGTTGTTTAAATGTAATATAAACAGTTGGGCGGTTACTGCAGTCTGTCTGGGATACAAAAAAAGACATTTTAAAAAACTAAAAGCCTAGTCTTTAACTCGTTTTATTTCCTGTGTGCGTTCATGCCTGCAAGTCGATATTTATTTGTTTCAATGACCCGATTAAAGTTTATTGTAACTTAAGTACTATTGGTTCATTTCAAAATACAGAATGTATGGCCAGTCAGAAACCGCAGTATTGCCATGCGGTCTAGTATTGCCAAGCCGTTACTTCTGGTGTGAGAGTAGCAAGAGTTTTTAGCTTTCAATTCAGTGAAAAAATGTGGGTTGTTTGCTCATTACAAGTACATTACTAGCAAAGGGCAATCAAGACGAAATACCATCAAAGATTAAAAACGCCAAAAATGTCTTGTGACTGAAGCTCTCTCCAATTTCCCTGCCATCATCAGTGATTTGCGTGGTAACAAGCAGGGACATCCATCACACTGATACTTGGTAAGCGTTTTATTATTTTTTAATTAGCATCAGTGCTGTAGGTTTTAGTCACCAATAATTTAAAAATGCCACACTGTAAACCCCGATAAGTTCTGCTAACTCAAAAAAATTGAGGCAACTGATTGCCTTTGATTTTTTGAGTAATGAAACTTAAAATGAAAATGTATACAGTACTTACTATTCTTAGTTAATATAATTTTCAAGTTTAATTAAACTATACTTTAAAATAGTATGATGATGAACTCAGTTATTTTGCTAATTAAAACTCAATACATTGAATTAACAACAACTTCCCATTTGAAGTGCACTTAATGTATACATATTATGTCGCCATAACTTAATGTGTTTGTGTTCTGCTTACTGATTTATTTTCTTACACTTATTCTTATTTTCTTTACTTAACATTTTTAAGTTGTGGTAACTTCAATGTAAATTAAAAAATATAACTTAGTGGAACTCAAAAGGCAATTGTACGGTTAATCAATTTTTTTTAGGCAACTGATTACCTGAGGTTAATTGAGTAGCACTAACTCAAACTAAATAATACGTGCAATATATAAAGTTAACCCAAATAAAAAAAACATGTTCAAATGCATAATTAAAACATGAAGAATGTTTTATCGTAACGATAACAATTTGAAAATTGTGTTTAACAAAAGGTGCAATAATGGTGTCATTACCACATAAAGTATTTGAGAGGTCTGTTACTTTACACAGTGCAACTTTGCTTTGTAGTGTGAAAAGAGGTTAAATGATCCTGTCTCTCTGAATCCCAAATCATCGCCAAGCCCCTACTAGATACTCCCATTGAGATGCTAGGAGAAGAGTAAACATGGTAAAATAAAAAAAAAAATCCATCCAGCCTGTCAGAAGTCAGGGTGGGGTTGTTACTCCTAGGAGCTAGGGGTCTATTTGGGATTCAGAAAATGACTATGACCATTTTGAGGGAGCCTCTGCTTCCAGATGTTGATAGTCTCTGAGAAAAAATAAAAAAAACATTTACCATGAGCTTAGTGCTTTTCAACAATAGAAATTCTCTAGAGAAAGCTCACCAGAAGCATGTTGGCAGAGTATGTGAGCAACCTAAAAATTAATGTTAAGTAGAATCAACTGCATCAAATGATTATCAACAAACTAAAGCTGGGCTCATAGGTGCTGCCCACAACTGTATTACAACAATTCTGTTACGTCACCTTCACCTTCCACTCACCTGCCTTAGGCCATATGACTAAAGTAAAACACTTCTGTGGCCTGTAAAGTTTGCTTTCCCTGTTAGAAAACAAAAACTCAGGATTTGTTCTGTATTCCAGCTACCATAACAGGTCTTTCAGTGCCCTAACTAAGATCACAAGAAAATAAGAGAAATGAAACTCATACACTGGCTGCAAACTCAAAATGTCTTCCACAGTATAAAAATAATGCATCCACCAGAACCCAGGCAGATCGTGTCTTTGGTCAATCACTACACATGTATCAGCAAGTCATTCTTGAAAGCCTGTAGTCTTGGCTTAAGTTTCCCATCTTCTAGGCCCAGCAGGATTTTCTGAACGAACTCAAACGTGTTGGCCAGTTCTTTTGGATAACTCAGATGTAGAGCATAGATCAGACCGAACATTACCAGGAAAGCGTCAGCCAGTCTGGGTAGGTTGGTCACCATAACTTCACTCTCCAGGACAATGGAAATCTTGATTTGGTTGAAGTGGATCGGCTTTTCAGCGTCATCACTGACGACTGTAAGGATGGCGACTGGTGCATCACCAACATCTGGCTCATCAGAATCCTCCACCTGAAATGCACAAATGACAGGAAAAGTAGCATTTAGAAGACCAAGGTTAAGACTTCAGTGACTGAAATAGCTTTAAAAACTTACTGTATAACAACCACAGATTGATATAATGTTGAATTTGAAATGCGCACAATCAACACACACACACCAGAGGGGCAAAAAACTAACCGTGCATGTCTTAAAATCCTGAGACCTTCTTGCGCAGCAACACAGGAAGGGCACGGAGCACAGTGGTACGCCTTGTGTGGACATCATGTTGGTCCTGAAGAGACAATAATCCCAAGTCCATTTTGAGACATAGATCTGATCTCAACATCAAGCCCAAGCCTTCACGCCCTATGCACTCTGGAGATCTGACAAGATTTGGCAGGTGACAGCAATATGCCATACATTCCAACTAGCCTATCAGAGGTCTATGTGGAGCTGCTAGCATATTGCCTACACCTGTCATATCTTTTCAGATCTCCAAAGTGCACAGGGCAGGAGGGCTTAGGGTTGACCTTCATATTGGATCATACTTGTCTACCTGGCACACAAATCTTGTGAATAGTTAGAATGGATACATCATGCATCACACAAGTACCAGTACATGAACCCTCAGATCACTAAAGTGATAACAATGTACAAGTATTCCAACCAGACCCGAGTCAAATAGATTATGCTTGATTTACTTTGAACCAGGTCTGATTCCCATCTTTAGATATGCAGTGACCTAATGACATATGCATTGACCATCTTACCTGTAGATCATGAATCCTCAGAATGTCAGCCAAAGCATCAGATGTCTTTCCTGTCTTTGCCCTCTGTCGGTATAAGGTCATCAAGCGAAGAGTGTGGCGGTCAAGCTCTTCATAAAAGATGTTCGGCAAGTTCTGGTTTGTGATCCGTTGGAACTCGGCATACACCTACACACAGAAACGACAGACAAGTGACAGTATTCAAGACAAGTTATTTAATTAAAATTATATGGAAAAACAAAATATTGCTGAAAAAACAAAGCTGTGCAATTTTACCTGCGACTCCAAATGTAGAGCCGGCTATCGCTCAAGGATATCTCACAGGTGGTCTGTTGGTGACTACCTCCTGCCGCCGCAGGACAAATGTCGTCTGCATCATCCTATCGATGAGGGGTAGGGTTTTCTCAGTCTTCTGAACTTCTTGGATTATCTCCAGCCTCTGTCTTTCAAGACTTGCCATGTCCTGTCCTTTGGGGAAGTCAGGCAAAAAGTTCACTTCAGGACACTTGGGTCTCTTTATGTTTGAGTGCGATGGTTCAATCTCTGGATTACTTCTGCTTCATTTTCCTGCGTTTATACTGACCTCTTGACATCCTGGTCTCCTCAACTTGGTTCTGTAGTTACCCAATTTGTATTTTATGCTGTTCTTCCGTCCATACCAGCCAGTCTCAGATCCAAGCTCTTTCAGGCAGGGGTGTTTGGAAACAAGTGCTTCAGCTGCTTTGAAACTGTATATAGTAGCTGCAAGTTTCACTAGGATGTCATGCTTTTGATCTCTAGATAACTGAAGACACTTTCCGTTTCTTTCAAAGACAGTGTTTCCTTCTCTGAGCTTCAATTCTACCTCATAAGCAAAAGTGGGCATGGGAAAAATACCTGGCAGCCATCTACTAAGTCGCTCTGGAGAGGACACATCTGACAGCAACTCTGTGTCTGTAGTTGAAATAGAACTGTTTCCACCTCTGCCATGAAAAGTTTCAGTGTAGCTTTCTGTGGCAACTCGTCAATGTCCACTAGGGAGATAAGTTCTCCATCAAAATCAGGGTCTTCGTACTGCAAGCTAAAGTCTGCATCCAACTTGAGCTTGTCCTTCAAAATGCTTTTCAGGTCATCAACAGACTCAGGGAGGGCTTACCTCTGTCCCTCCCTAACAGTTTCAAAACAAAAAATAAAATACCTTTACTTGATAACTATCATGGAGCAAAATACTCAGCTACACCATGTTAAAGGCTGCTAACGTTAGACCTATCTTGTCATAGCCACCTGGTCTACTCTAACCCACCATTTTGTGCACCTGGCGCCACCATGCGATTTCATCAAAAACGTGCACGGCCATCCAACATTACAAGTTTCTTCTGGCTTTTTGCAGGCTAGCTAGCTACTAAAGTTAACAGGCTAGCAGGAATGGCTTCCATAGCTACATGCAACCTATTTGAAACGAATGGAAGCTTGAATTATTTTGCTAGCTACCCAGGTTGATAAGTAAACGACAGGGCCGCCGAGAGCCGTCATGGGCCCCGGGGAAGGACTGGTATGTCTCGCTACCGCGTGTATAATAGTCATTAATCTGAAGCTTACTTAACATCAAATAACATACGTTTTTAGCATAAACTACATTAATGGTGTTGCTATACACTTTTATTTATCCTGTGCCAAAAATAAACCACTCATCTCTGCTCTTAACTAATAGCCTGTATTGGTGAATATATTTGTATTTTAAGCGATACCGATTATTCTCTAATTGTGTTTACCACCAGCTGAAGAAAGTACTTTATTTATTTTATACGACACCATTTTTCTAACAAACTGCTGCACCACGTTGTTTTGAGGAAATTATAGATCTTAATAATAGAATAATTCATACTGTGGTGTGTGTGTGTATATATATATATATATATATATATATATAAGTTCTCCCTTCATCAGACCCCCCTTCGGGGCGTTGGGCCCCGGGGAAATTTCCCCATCTTTCCCGTCCTCTCGGTGGGCCTGGTAAACGTTACATAGTCCAAAGCTGAAGACATGTTAGAAAGCTGCCAGTTAGTTGCGTTAGATAGCTAGCCATTTAACGTGTTAGCATAGGTTTGCACAGAATTCTTGCCCCTCTCAGACTCTGACCTCTCCTCCCTGCTCCAGGGTCACAAACCCACCACGTGTGCCTTGGACCCCCTCCCCACTCACCTCTTTCAAGCTGCTGCTCCTGCTCTACTCCCCTTCATCTCCTCAATCCTCAACACCTCTCTACTTTCTGGCATCTTTCCCTCTGCCTTCAAAAAAGCCTCTATCACTCCCCTCCTCAAAAAACCTACCCTCGACCCCACCTCCCTCCAGAGCTACCGTCCTGTCTCCCTCCTACCCTTCCTCTCCAAAACCCTCGAGCGGACTGTACACCGCCAGCTCTCTGCTTTCCTGTCCAACCACTCTTTGCTTGACCCTCTCCAATCTGGCTTCCGCTCTGCTCACTCCACTGAAACCGCCCTCCTGTCTGTCACCAACTCACTTAAGTGTGCCCGAGCTGCCTCTCTCTCCTCTGTCCTAATTCTCCTCGACCTCTCTGCTGCCTTTGACACTGTTGATCACTCTATTCTACTATCATCTCTTGCTGACCTGGGGATCTCTGGCACTGCTCTGGCCTGGTTCTCCTCCTACCTCTCCAACCGCACTTACCAGGTAACCTGGCGTGGAGCAACCTCCACACCTCACCCTCTCTTAACTGGAGTCCCCCAAGGGTCAGTCTTGGGTCCTCTCCTGTTCTCTCTCTACACCCGCTCCCTGGGCCCCCTCATCGCATCCTATGGTTTCTCATACCATTTCTATGCTGATGATGCTCAGATTTTCCTCTCCTTCCCCACCTCTGACTCCACCATCTCCTCCCGTATCTCTACCTGTCTGTCTGCTGTTTCCTCCTGGATGCACTCGCATCACCTCAAACTCAACCTCTCTAAATCTGACCTCCTTTTCTTTCCCTCCTCCTCCCCCTCCTCTGATCTCTCTATCTCTGTTCCTCTGGAATCTACCACACTCTCTCCCTCTTCCTCCGCTAAGAACCTTGGAGTCACCCTGGACCCCTGCCTCTCTTATTCCCAGCACATCTCCACTCTGGCACGCACTTGCAGATTCTTCCTGAGCAACATCCGAAGAATCCGACCCTTCCTCACCAACTATGCTACCCAGCTCCTGGTCCAGGCCCTGGTACTCTCCCGCCTAGACTACTGCAACTCCCTCCTGGCTGGCCTCCCTGCATCCGCCACCCGTCCGCTCCAGCTCATCCAGAACTCTGCTGCTCGCCTGGTGTTCTCTCTACCTCGCTTCGCCCACGCTACTCCACTACTCTGCTCGCTCCACTGGCTCCCGATCACCGCTCGCATCCAGTTCAAGACTCTTGTACTAGCCTACAGATGCCTTGATCAGACTGCACCCAGCTACCTCCAGACCCTCATCTCTCCCTACACCCCCACTCGACCTCTCCGCTCTGCCTGCACTAGAAGACTGGCTCTACCTCCGCTACGCTCCCCTGCCTCCCGAGCCCGCTCCTTCTCCACCCTTGCTCCGCAGTGGTGGAACGACCTTCCTACAGATGTCAGGACTGCCCAGTCCCTGACCACATTCCGGCGCCTCCTTAAGACTCACCTCTTCAAACAGCACCTGTAGAACTCCTCTGTTGTATCCTGGGACACTATCACCCTTCATTTAAATGTGCTTTATTTTGCTCTTATCTGCCCCCTATTTTACTGCATTTAATACTGTACTTCAGAATATTGTAATCTGCCAAGTGTTTAACCTGTAGTACTTTGTATTTAATCATATCCTGATGTAACTATCACTATTTAATCATATCCTGATGTAACTATCACTATTATCTGCTGTATTATTGAATTGTGGTTTGTCACACTTGAACAAAAGTTATTGTATTTCTTGCTCTTATTGTATTACTTGTATTGTAACACTTGAATGTATTTGTATTTGCTTGCGATTGTAAGTCGCCCTGGATAAGGGCGTCTGCTAAGAAATAAATAATAATAATAATAATAATAATAATAATAACCAGGAGGTCCCCGGTTCAAATCCCACCTCAGCCACTGACTCATTGTGTGACCCTGAGCAAGTCACTTAACCTCCTTGTGCTCCGTCTTTTGGGTGAGACATAATTGTAAGTGACTCTGCAGCTGATGCATAGTTCACACACCCTAGTCTCTGTAAGTCGCTTTGGATAAAGGCGTCTGCTAAATAAACAAATAATAATAATAATAATAATAATAATAAAGCTCTTGACAAAGCTGAAGGCGTCTAAAACATAGCAAATATATGTAAACAGTGCTTACATCATTGAATCATTAGTCGGTTGAGAAGCGAATGCAATCGACATTCGTACTCCCCGAGACCTTATCCGCGGGTACACTGCTCGTCAAGTGTGGAAAACAAGTGTCCAGGATTGCAGTGAGACAAACAGGCAAACCAGCCAATCGCACCGACGCGTTTGTCCAACGTCATGCAAAAAATACACCCAATTGGCTAGCCTGCATTTGAAAATTGCCTTTCGTAAATTTCAAACATAGATTAGTTTAAAATAAAAACAGAAATATTTTAGATTTTTAGCATCTGCATCACAACACAACTATCCTGGTACTTATTCAATTCATTCTCAACTCAACTGTGATAGCTAGCTAGCTTTCCGGCTAGTAAGCTGATTTAGCGGGCTGACAGCTGAGCAGAAATGAACTGTTAAATTCGTAAAATTATAACAAACGATACAGACTTGATCGTAATTCGAAAGTTTACCGTATACAATTTCTCCACCGCCGCAGACAGAAGAGATTAAATGTTTAGTTAACCTACAATATTAGTCACTCCAGGAAGAGCCGCCATGTTTTAGATGATTTTTCTCGACCGTGCCAATGACGTTTGTGACGTCACACGTTAATAAACTCAAACTGAAAAGATTTGTGTGTCAGCAAATCTAATATCAGAAGTTCTCTTTACATAAAATCCCACATATAGTTAATTTGAATCAAAAACATAATTGCTACAAAATCAAAACTGAGTTGCAAGTTAAGGGAACCCAAAACGTTTGTGTCAGTACTACTATTTTATACCTTTTGTGTTTCCAATGCTTAATTTATTCAATGAGTTTAACTATTCGGGTTTACAGTGCAGTAATATGTTTTCATATTGAGGTGAGCTGTAGAGATGCGTGGATAGTGAACTTTTCTTTGCCTTCTTTTCTATAACTTTATCATCAATATAAATACATGATCGCAGTAAACTTGTGCGCGCGAATTAAAAAACAAAACTGTTAGCCAATACTGTAAAATGTCGCAGAAGAAAATCCACTCGTTTTTTCAGCAAGAGTGAAATAGAACAAACAGAACAACAAGTTGTAGAAAATGAAGACTTGAATTTGGAACACCAGAAAAAAAAGAACAAACAAAGCTCACAAGCGTCAGATAAAAGAAAAAGAAAACAAGCAGCAAAGTTTCAGCCTTATTGCAAAACTCTGTTTCCATGGGTTGTATATAGTATTCTAACAATGTTTTTTTTTTCTTTTTATTGTAAAAAGACATACATGTTATAAGTAATTCATAATGCATTCTGTGTCTGTATGTAGCTTTTCAGGGCAAATAAATCTGGTTCTTGAGTTTTAATGTTCTAAAACTTTACAACTGTAAATTACCAATGTATTTAAACTGTAGAGCATTATTAAAATGGTTTAATTAAATAATTGTTTTGGTCAATACAGTGATTTAAGGTATAAAATAAAAACAGGATTCATAACACCCTTGAAGACTTGAGCTGTGCGCCAGTAGTGACTACTGAATATCTGGAGTGACTAATGTTTTTAGAAAGTATTAGTCACTAGTGAAACCCAGGGGAAACCCTGATCACAATCCCCTAACTAACCTACTCATGAGCCGGTATTCATACAATGACTCCTGCTGCTTCATACGGCCTTGGCTGGGAATTGCCTTCACAAGCACCGCTTGCAGTCTCAAGGTTGCGTAGCTGTTGTTCCTGCAGAGCGGACCCTCTCCTCCCGAGTATACGCCGCTCCCCTCTGGCATGGTGTTACAGTCGCTTCGAACCATCTCCCGCGGATGTTTTTACACTGACGGGCACTCGGTCAAGACCTGCCCACCTGCTGATTGAGGTCCAGCACAGCCAATCACTTGCTGCACTTCCCCTCAACCAAGCCTAGCAGGCAGCAAGTCTAAATCGAGCGCCCGTCTGTAAACAATAAATGTAATAAAACAAATCAACTCCAAAACACACAATAAACCCATTTCCCCATAGAAATTATACCAACACTAAACACACGTGCAGGGCAATCACCCTGCTACAGACACAGTAAACACAGATCTCTGCTTTGCATTGGAAAGGTTAAGTGGAACAGTTGAAAAGAAGCTGGATAAATTTGGGGACATCATCTACGCATATGGAAGCGAGAGGTTTGGAGTTGAAAAAAGGAAGGAAAAATTACAAACTATTCCTGGAAAGTCTAGACGGCAGCAGGAGATTGAACACTTAGAGAAAGGAGACAGCTGAGGAAGCAATGGAGAAGAGCAGAACAAAGTCAGAAGGAGGGACTCAATCTCTTACAAAGGGTCATAAAAGATAAGCTTGCAACATTGCGCAGAGCTGAGCGCCTACGGAAACGCTACAAAAAGAAGGAGCGTATGAGAACTAACTTTTATAAAGACCCATTCAAATTTGTAAAGTTATTCACCAGTGAGAAGAATGGCACACTAAAAGCATCTAAGGTTGAGCTGGAGAGATATTTGGAGGAAACCCATACAGATTCAAAAAGGCAGGAGCCTATGTCAATTCCTTCAGACATCCCACCTATCATTCCACCAGAATACCAAATGGAGGACTGTGCACCTAAGTGGAAAGAAGTAGAGCAAGCTGTGAAAAAAGCAAGGGCTTCATCACCACCAGTTTCACCCTATTTCCCTATTAAACGTAGAAGGCAAGATTTTCTTCAGCATTATTGCTCAGAGATTGTCAACTTACCTATTAAAGAACTGCTTCATTGGCAGAAAAAGCAGGCATTCCATGTTTCACAGGATGCTTAGAACACATCAATGTGATCTGGCAACAAATTCAATCAGCTAAAAAGGAGAGGAAGGAGCTCCATGTGACATTCCTGGTTTTGGCTAATGCATATGGTTCAGTGCCACATGAACTTCTTTGGGCAGCATTTGATTTTTTCAGTGTACCAAAGACAATAACAAATTTAGTGAAAGCCTACTTTGGAGATTTGCAATTTAGTTTATCAACTTCAGAATTCAGCACTACATGGCAATGCCTAGAAGTTGGAATAATGGCAGGAATAATGTGCTGAAAACTGGAAGAAAGTGGGTGGCAAAGAAAGCTGTGGAGGATGCAAAGGCTGCCCTTCGAATTGGTGATATCATGGGGCAAGTTCAGCATGGAAGAGGGGGTCTTGGTCTCAGTTCAGCTCCTCCTACACGGCACAAGGCAGCCCCAGCTCAATGGAGGAAGATGGTAGTCAACAAGGTGCAAAAGCAGGAGGAGAGGTTGAGTTGTATAAAGGCCATTTCCCAGGCCAAGCAGGGAGAATGGATGAGATGGGAGAGTGTGGAACAACGCAAGATTGGCTGGCAAGACCTATGGTCAATGGAACAGAGCAGGATCAGTTTCCTCATCAGGTCAACATATGATGTTCTCCCATCACCACAGAACCTAAACCTCTGGGTAGGAGAGGATCCCTCATGTCCTTTGTGTTCATCACCTGCAACATTAAGGCACATTTTGACAGGATGTAAGGTGGCTCTTAGCCAAGGACGGTTTACTTGGCGCCATGACCAGGTGCTGCGATGTTTGGCCTTAGCATTGGAAGACAAGCGTAACATGACCAATAAGTTGCCACCTGTTCCATCAAAACATTACACACAAAAGACAATATTCCTCCGCCCAGGAGAGCAACCACCAAGAAAAGGTGTTAAAACCAATCCTCGCTCAGGACAACTGGAAGCTGCTAGAGACTGGAAAATGCTGGCAGATGTTGGTCAACGACTTATTCTTCTACCTGAGATTGCCACCACTAACCTTTGACCAGATATTGTCTTGTGGTCTGGATCAGCACGCCTTGTTCATCTGGTAGAGTTAACAGTGCCATGGGAGGATGCTGTAGATGAGGCGTATGACAGGAAGAAACTGCGGTATGCTCAACTAGTGTTATAGAAATGTTACAGAAAATAGGACTGACTCGACATAATGTACTGGCATTTTGTTCTCCCATAACCTTGCTCACATAACCTTGTATGCTTTGCTAAAGATAAGGAACCGCAAGATGCCTACACTGCAGCTGCGGCTGTGAGAAAAAAGGATGAGCCAGACGTGTCTTTTTGCACGTATACCCAAACCACCCATCCTTTTTATCTGCTTGCTTAGTTTTATGCCAAGTATGCATAGTTATAAGTTTTCTCTTATATGCTAATACCTGAATCATCATTGGCTAACCCTCTGCCTTGCTGACAATTTTAAGGTATATAAGAAACAGATCTAACTCTGTATGTTGGAACACTGCTCGATGATTATCTAGCACCCTGTGTGCTGAGAGTGTTCTCAGTTTGTAAACTTAAGAAATAAAGGCCTGTGTGTTTGGAACTCGCAGTCTCTCTTCCTTTATTAGAATTTCCACGACAATTCTTGGCGACCCAGGTGGGACGGCTAGCTCCGTTTTCCGATTGTTCCCGGGGACTTTGAGGTTAACCGTGCACGGGGGCTGCTTAGGAGTGGCTCAGGGAACCACACTCTGAAATAGTTTCGGAGGAGAAGGACCCGCCTTGAACCCGGCTGGGAGCATCGGTGGACGGATACGCCGTACCGAACAAAGACAAAGGGTGAGACTGGTTTTCCTCATACATAAAATAGACCAATTGGTAAGGTTCTGGGAACCTGATAAAACCCGTTCTGGGAACGGGCTGCGCAGAAAGAGTTCTGGGAACTCTATTGTCTAGAGGACAAAAAAAAAGAGACCACGTGGTTCCTGATCCGGAAACAGGTAAATTAAGTGATTCGACTGATCTATGAATAATACTAATAAGTAATTACAAATGAAACTAGTTAAAAAGATATCGTATGAAATACCAAATATTGAACTAAAAATAATAATTGAAAAAATTAAATGCACAGTTTAAAAAAAAAAAAAGTCATACTACTAGTGTAGTTGATCAATATACCAAGCGCACTGTTGGATGGTCAATTAAGAAAAGTTATTTTTCTGTGCAGGTGGTGCAAATAAAAATAGGCAGTGATATAGTGTGGACGACAGATAACCATGTGAATGAGTGAGTGAATGAGTGTTATCTGATAATTGTGTGTGTGTGCGCGTGTGGGTTTGATTACAATGAGGTCAAGTAATAGTAAAAAGGAGGTCTGTCTCCCGGACACACTGGTTGGACCGGGACGAACGATGGCTGATAAATGGGGTCGCGGTGTTGTAGACCAGGTTGTTCTGTGGCATAAAATAGCTGATTTTCCACTAAAAGCAACCCAGAGTGAAAGGAAGTTACAAGAATGTAGAGAAAAGTTCGAGTTTGAGAAGACAAAGAAAGAGAAAAAGACTGGGATGGTTATAGGAAATGGGAACGAGAAGCAGAAAGACAAACAGCATTGCAGGCTAAAAGCATAACGGTAAAAGCAAGTCAGAAAGATAGTACTGAGGAAGTGAAAAAAAGAAAAAAAAGACAGAGAAACAGAGATTACGATGAGGAAAGGGACTGCCCCCCCCCCCCCCCGTATTGTGTTCCTGTTTCCACAGCCCCTGCTCCTGCTCCTCGGCCCGACCGGCCCGTCCAGGTCCATCAACAGCCTCCGCCCACAGCAGAGAGTCCGCTGCCCGCACTTCCGCCTCTGATATCCACCCCAAGCAACCCGACAGGTTTCCAAGGCGGTTCCCGGTGGACTTGGTCCCCTTGGTCGCCCCCTGGACTGAGCTTCTTATCATCGCCAGAATCCCCTGAGACATCAGGATCTTCCAGCACGCTCACTACACGGTTGGGACCAAAAGGCAATCTGAACAACGCCATTATCATGGCCCCCCTGACAGCGTACTGGCTGCCAGAGGTCCTGATTCAGCGCACCTGGAGACAAGATGAGATTAAAGACATTGCTAAAGACTTGCCCGACCCAACTAAGGATGCAGTTCAGTTCAGCGAGCAGATGACCCGTCTTGTGCGTCAATACAAACCCTCTGCCGCTGAAATACGGCACATTATGCGATGCAAATTAAAGCTTCGCTGGGAGGACATCGAAGATACTTTTGACGAAAATCTGACGTGGAAACCGGCAGGGGATGGAGAATATCAACCGCAGTTTGAACAGTTGCTGGACAGATTGAAATGACAATACCCTGCTAAGACCGATTGGGATGCTATACATAGAGCACACAGCACTCCAAAGAGTCTCTAGAGGAATATAGACAAAGATTGGAGACGTGCTTTCGCAAACACAGCGGACTCCGACCAGGCACCGATGAATACAACAGTCTTTTAAAAGCAGCCATAATAAACTGACTCGTACCTGCCCTGAATAAACAGGTAAGGATGACATGCATTGGATGGGAGACGGCTCCCCTCATTACATTGCAAGCACGCTGAAAGACAACAACAGAAGCAAGAGAGCAATCAAAAGACAAAAGCTGAAAAAGAAGGAGTTAAATTGCAAGCAGCTCAGCTGGCTTATTATCAGGGCAAAGGACCAACCCGAGGCGGATACCAACGCGGACGGGGCGGACATGGGACGGGGGGTAGGGGGAAGCGGAGGCGGTGGCAACAGAAACTTCCACAACCAGGATAAAGACACTAGTTGCTATAATTGTGGCCAGGAAGGACATTTTGCTAGAGAGTGTCAGAGACAGCAGCAGCAACAACAACAAACCAACGAGAGTAACTGGCAGAGCGCTCCCCCACCGCAAGTATCACTATACAAACCGAAACCAGAATGAAACGAGGCAGGGACAGCTGACACCAAAACAGCGAACAAGCAGTACGTGCTAACTTTTTCTAAACCACAAGAAGCCCCCACCGTTGATCACTTCGTGAATGGTGAGTCATTTGAATTCTTAATTGATACTAGTGCTGCAATGTTTGTCATAAATGCTAGAACTATGCATAACCCAATGATATCAAATGAATCAGTAAAAACAGTGGGAGCCTCGGGAGTAGTATTGATGGAGAAAATGATGATGCCTTTACCCGTACAATATGAAGGGAAAATGTTTATGCATCGGTTTATTTTCTCAGAATGCTGCCCTTGCAACCTAGCGGGACGAGATCTACTATGTAAATTCAATTGTGAAATGAAATGTGAACAAAGCAGAGTTACCGTCTCGTGTCCCTTGGTGATGGCCCAAATGATTGAGACCCGTAGTTGGTTCTATTCATGGGATATACAAAACGGAGGTGAATAAATTGAGGAATTATTTAAATTGGCTCGACAACATTGGGGTCATGAAACTGGGTTTATATCACCTTATGCCTTACATTGCACTGCCCTGTACTCACCTTTATCAAGAGATTATGAATTTGAGAGAGAGTGGTTAGCACAACCTCCATCTAACGAAACAATCACGTGCAGCGCCTTGTATATCGGTTTACGCTTTTGTGTTGCAGCCATTAAACTAAATAGCGATCAGTTTTTACTTTACCACACAACTGACTCTGTGCCACATATAAGCATAGCAAAAACCGATGATGTAGAGTGGAAAGATACTGGTGTCTGGCTTAATTCTGTGTTGCAGGTGACTGACTGGCAAAGTGAAGATGGGTTCAAATTCTCCCCCAGTGCTCGCGCTGTTTGCGCTCCTTTCTTTTGGGTCACGCCTGTCCAACGGGGAATCCATGGGGCAGAGAACCGAGATGCGCCCCTTGAGGAGGCACTGGGAGGCACGTTTTCACCCTTGCTGATCGGCCTCCCCGATTCTCTATGGGCAAAAGATAAGTATGATATTGGCCTTATGAAAGGGGCAGAGCCCCTAACAGTCACACCAAAAAGCACACACCGGCCTAGCTGCGCCCAGTATCCTCTCAGCAAGGAAGCACAGGAAGGCATTGCTCCTGTGCATGCATCTTTGGTCTCTAAAGGAGCTATCGTGCCCTGCCCAGACTCGCCTTGCAGCACCCCGATTCTCCCGGTCCGCAAAGCCTCGGGAGAATGGCGATTTGTCCAAGACCTCAGGTTAGTAAATGACGCGATACATGCAAGGGCCCCTATTGTGCCAAACCCAGTTACTGTTTTGTCAGCTGTTCCCCCTGGTGGAAGCAAACTCATCCAGTATGTGGATGATTTGCTTTTATGTTCTGAAACTCAGCACGCGTGCGAAACTGATACAAGAGCTCTTTTAGAGTACCTAGCTTGTAATGGCCATAAGGTATAAAAAAAAAAAGCTGCAGCTCGTGTCACCATCTGTAAAATACTTGGGACACGATATTACACCGGAAGGCAGGAAATTGGGCCTGGAGCATGTCACTGCAATTCTGACACTGCCCCAGCCTGCCACAAAAAAAAAAAAAAAACACATGATGACGTTGCTAGGTATGGCTGGCTACTGTAGAGCTTGGATTCCAGATTACGCTGCAGTAACTCAGCCCCTAGCTGACTTGATACATGGCCATAAGATGACTATGAAAGACACAATTGACTGGACTCCTGACGGACTAACTGCCCTCAAAAAAAAACTCAAACAACTCTTGTCCTCTCCGCCCTGTCTTGGGTTACCCGATCACTCTAAACCTTTTAACCTGTTTGTTTGTGAAAAGGGAGGATTCATGTCGGCAGTACTGACACAAGAGCATGGGGGAAAACAACGTCCTGTGGCTTTTTACTCTAAGCGCCTTCATAACGTAGCCCGAGGGCTAGTCTGTTGCTTGAGAGCGGTGGCCGCCGCCACTGAAGCTGTGCTGGCTAGTGCTGACCTAGTTGCAATGTGCCCTTGTGACAGGAGTGAAAGGAGTCCCTCTTGTAATTCACCCTCCCGACTACTGGCAGCGCTGTGCACAGAGGGCCGAGACAGAGGAGAAAGGCTGAGTAATGGTTGGGGCAGAAGCCGCAGTGGGGGCGGCCATCTTAACTTGGGGCAGGACCTCATGGTTGAGCCCCATTATTGCAATCAGCTGTGCTGCGTTTGATTGTTGGGGTGGGACTCGGCACTATTTAGGCTGTGGGGTTCTGCCATTTGTTTTTTTGACTGTGCTGGATTAACACCTGCAAGAGACGTGCTGGTTTGTTTGTTTTTCATTTATTTCTTTTCAACCACTGAAGTCCTGTGTTTGCAGATCCTTGAAGAGCTGTGCATTTGTTTTCCCTTGCTTTCCCTACCCCTTTGGATACCTGGGCGGATTTGCAGCACAGCTCCTTCTGTGCCTTTGTGTTTGTGAAGCCTCAGGAGGGAGCTGGGGCAGCAGCTGGAGGACACCGGTTGCCTCCGCGTGGATGAACCAAGTGAATGTTTTGTTTTAACTTTTGCGTCTCTGTGTAGTGCGGGACTGTTCTATTTACTGTTTTTATTTCAACCCTTGATTACTATTGCTAGTATTCAAGGGGGTTTCTTATTTTTGTTTGTGCAATACGGAATATTAATAAAACCCTGCCCAGCCCTGCCTTGCTGGTGCGCAGGTTGTACCTCACTGGCTGCCTGTCTCCGTCACTTCCTTCCATAACCCACCACAGCCCTCTAACTGTACATGTTCCTCATGCAGTACATGCTCTCATTTCACAGGCCAAGATAGCACATCTGACTCCAGCTCGTCTATTACATTACCAGAATGTATTAATGACCATGTCACATGTTGTGCTAAAATGCTGTACTGTGCTTAACCCTTCTACACTTCTTCCTACAGAAGCCGATGGAGAGCCTCACGATGGAGAGCCTCAGAATGGAGAGCCTCACGATTGCACCACCTTAGTAGAACAGGTCTGCAAGCCACGACCCAATCTTACTGATGTGCCCCTATTGAACGCTGCTGTATGTAAATGCCAGGCACACACTAACGCTTCTGATCCTGTCTCTCAAGGGAATGCTGTTGCAGATGCTGCTGCTAAAGCAGCGGCCGCATCAACTTAGGCCCCTGTGCTCCAAATGATGTCATTACCTGCCTTAACTGAATCTGTATTTTCTTTACAGGACGTAGCTGACTTACAACACAGTGTGGGACCTGCCGAGATAGCTCTGTGGAAAAACAAATGCTCTTATGATTCTACTCATAAGATTTGGCGAGGACCCACTGGGTTGCCTGCCCTTCCCCGTTCATGTTTCCTTTATGTAGCTAAGTTGGCACACGGCCAAGACCATGTGTCAAAGGGAGGGGTGGTGAATGTTGTTAACAATTTTTGGTTTGCTCCAGGTTTTTCTACATATGCTAACCAATTTTGTGCTAAATGTGTGATTTGTATGACCAACAATGTAGGCCGCAGCACGCCCATGTCCGTATCAGCTCATCCGAGGCCGGAGGGCCCCTTGAACATGTCATGATGGATTTTATTGAATTAACACCTTGCCAAGGTTACAAGTACTGCCTTGTAATAATTGATGCTTTTTCTAAATGGATTGAAGCATTCCCCTGCAGACATGCCACAGCTATGGCAGTAGTAAAAAGCCTGATGAGAGAGATTATACCCCGATGGGGTCTGCCATCTAAATTGACATCTGACAATGGTTCTCATTTTGTGAACAGTGTGGTACAGAACATTTCTGAAAGCCTACAAATTGATTTACGCACACACTGTAGCTACCACCCCGCAAGCGGAGGCTTGGTGGAGAGAGCGAACCAAACAATAAAAACTAAACTAACTAAGCTCATGGCTGAAACAGGGCTCTCCTGGGTTACAGTATTGCCATTGGCCCTGATGTACATGCGTGGACGCACGCACAGTACTACAGGGCTAGCACCTCATGAAGTATTAACGGGACGCCCAATGCGGATGCTGAACACACCTTTTCCTCAAAATAGGCTCACCCTAATGGGATGTGAGGATGAAATGGTAAAATATTGTGCTGCTCTTAACAATGTTCTGAAGTCTATTTTTCCCAGGGTAAAAGCTGCCCTACCCGAACCGAAGGAACCGAAGGCTCCACAAGCTCCTGCCAGGGGACTGGGTGATCATCAAAGACCTCCGCCGGAAGCATTGGCATCAACAACTCTGGACAGGTCCGTTCCAGGTGCTCCTGACAACGCAGACAGCGGTGAAAGTCGCTGAACGATCAACCTGTATCCACGCCAGCCATTGCAGAAAAGTGCCCTATAGCCCGAAGGGAGATGTATCGCCCCCTGGAACAACGTAGACAGCTCGGATGGCCTTGGGACAGTCAGCTTTGGACCCCCAGAGTCCTGACTGTTATTTTTCTTGGCAGCATATTAACTGTTTCTCATCTGGCTCTTAACTGAACTAAAAGATAATAAAAAAGAGCCAGATACTACAAACCACAGCTACGCTGAAAATCGCACAGAACTCAGAACAAAAACAACATTGCACACATGGAGTGTAGAACATGATCGAAAACATGCGGACAATGGTTGGTGGGCAATGCTCAACCATACTGTACGGAACACTTTGAACATTACTGACACTGGTTTATATATGATGTAGTGATATTGTTGTTGTTTTTGCTTATCATAACCTGCGTGAAAAAGTTATGTACTAAAACTGTTGACACTGTTTTAAACATGCCCCTGCTTACTAATGATGACCAGGGTAATGATTCAAATGATGACCCTTTCAACAAAATGGCAGATGACCTGATGAGTTAAGATAGTGGGGAAAATCTGCAAGCGGGATACGTTGGGTCGTCACTTTGTTCATAGGTAAACTAAAACTCTGGTGCTTTCAGTTTGGTCTACTGCCGAGGTTGCTGTGGCCACTGACTGTGTACGAGGTTTCTTTGACAACAGTAGAGAAGCTGGAAGCTTTAATCAGTTCATACATCAGGAAATGGTTGGGAGTTCCACGCTGCCTCAGCAGAGTGGGACTTTATGGTAAAGGAATACTGCAGCTACCAGTCTCTGCTCTAACCGAGGAGTTTAAGTGCGCCAAGGTCAGACTGGAAATGACATTAGTAGAGTCACGCGATAAATGCGTAAGGGAGGCAGCACCTGTATTGAAAACTGGAAGAAAGTGGGCGGCAAAGAAAGCTGTGGAAGATGCAAAGGCTGCCCTTCGAATTGGTGATATCATGGGGCAAGTTCAGCATGGAAGAGGGGGTCTTGGTTTCAGTTCAACTCCTCCTACATGGCACAAGGCGGCCCCAGCTCAAAGAAGGAAGCTGGTAGTCAACGAGGTGCAAAAGCAGGAGGAGAGGATGAGGTGTATAAAGGCCATTTCCCAGGCCAAACAGGGAGAATGGATGAGATGGGAGAGTGTGGAACAACGCAAGATTGGCTGGCAAGACCTATGGTCAATGGAACAGAGCAGGATCAGTTTCCTCATCAGGTCAACATATGATGTTCTCCCATCACCACAGAACCTAAACCTCTGGGTAGGAGAGGATCCCTCATGTCCTTTGTGTTCATCACCTGCAACATTAAGGCACATTTTGACAGGATGTAAGGTGGCTCTTAGCCAAGGACGGTTTACTTGGCGCCATGACCAGGTGCTGCGATGTTTGGCCTTAGCATTGGAAGACAAGCGTAACATGACCAATAAGTTGCCACCTGTTCCATCAAAACATTACACACAAAAGACAACATTCCTCCGCCCAGGAGAGCAACCACCAAGAAAAGGTGTTAAAACCAATCCTCGCCCAGGACAACTGGAAGCTGCTAGAGACTGGAATATGCTGGCAGATGTTGGTCAACGGCTTATTTTTCCACCTGAGATTGCCACCACTAACCTTCGACCAGATATTGTCTTGTGGTCTGGATCAGCACGCCTTGTTCACCTGGTAGAGTTAACAGTGCCATGGGAGGACGCTGTAGATGAGGCGTATGAGAGGAAGAAACTGCGGTATGCTCAACTAGCCACTGAAGCGGAACAGCGAGGATGGAGAGTTCGGGTTTACCCAGTGGAAGTGGGTTGTCGAGGATTTGTGGCACACTCTACAACCCGGTTTCTCAGAGACGTCGGATTCAGTGGCCAAGAGTTGCGTCGCACAGTGAAGAACTTATCTGAAGCAGCAGAGAGGAGCAGCAACTGGCTGTGGTTGAGACGGAAAGATTCTGGCTGGGGACAGGTAAGTAAGCTGGGCTGAGTTGAGTGGGGGACGGAGGGGGGTGATGCTGGGACGCCAGAATCACCGTCAAGCCCTCTTGAGGTGTCGTGGGCTAGTCGACGAAACACTGAGGATGGAAGGTGCCCACTTGAAAACCCCAGAGATGTACCCTACTTAGCTCAATACAGACGGTTGTCATGCTGATGCGCTGGGGAGGCCGCACTTTGGTTGATCCCCGGAGCCAGCATCGCAGCCGTTGTGTGTGCTGATGCGCCAGGGAGGCAAAATAAGCTGATCCCTGGAGCCAGCATTACACTTCAGCCATTAACACCAGACAGAAGGATATCTACATCATCATATGGAAGGAAACGTAAATGGATGGAGACGCATATGGATCACATTAGTTTACTGTAAAGTTACGTCTTAGTTGGTGCTTATCTTGGCGAGAGCCGAGTTCAAATCAGCATGAAGTTTTAACATCTACTCTCGTGTAATGGAAATCATTATTATACCACATGTTAAACTTTGTAAATCTCGTTTTAACTTGTACTATTGTGTGTGTTTGAATCCATTTTCTGAATAAGGTTGAGACAAAGTCTCAAAAGGGAGGGACTGTTATAGAAATGTTACAGAAAATAGAACTGACTCGACATAATGTACTGGCATTTTGTTCTCCCATAACCTTGCTCACATAACCTTGTATGCTTTGCTAAAGATAAGGAACCGCAAGATGCCTACACTGCAGCTGCGGCTGTGAGAAAAAAGGATGAGCCAGACGTGTCTTTTTGCACGTATACCCAAACCACCCATCCTTTTTATCTGCTTGCTTAGTTTTATGCCAAGTATGCATAGTTATAAGTTTTCTCTTATATGCTAATACCTGAATCATCATTGGCTAACCCTCTGCCTTGCTGACAATTTTAAGGTATATAAGAAACTGATCTAACTCTGTATGTTGGAACACTGCTCGATGATTATCTAGCACCCTGTGTGCTGAGAGTGTTCTCAGTTTGCAAACTTAAGAAATAAAGGCCTGTGTGTTTGGAACTCGCAGTCTCTCTTCCTTTATTAGAATTTCCACGACACTAGCCACTGAAGCGGAACAGCGAGGATGGAGAGTCCGGGTTTACCCAGTGGAAGTGGGTTATCGAGGATTTGTGGCACACTCTACAACCCGGTTTCTCAGAGACGTTGGATTCAGTGGCCAAGAGTTGCGTCGCACAGTGAAGAACTTATCTGAAGCAGCAGAGAGGAGCAGCAACTGGCTGTGGTTGAGATGGAAAGATTCTGGCTGGGGATCTCAAGCACAATAGAAAGAAAGAAACGCTGATGTACGGGTAAGTAAACTGGTCTGAGTTGAGTGGGGGACGGAGGGGGGTGATGCAGGGACACCAGAATCACCGTCAAGCCCTCTTGAGGTGTCGTGGGCTAGTCGATGAAACACAGAGGATGGAAGGTGCCCACTTGAAAACCCCAGAGATGTACCCTACTTAGCTCAATCCTGACGGTTGTCATGCTGATGCGCTGGGGAGACCGCACTGGGGTTGATCCCTGGAGCCAGCATCACGACTGTTGTGTTTGCTGATGCGCCAGGGAGGCAAATAAGCTGATCCCTGGTGCCAGCATTACACTTCAGCCATCAACACCAGACAGAAGGATATCTACATCATTATATGGAAGGAAGCGCAAATGGATGGTGACACACATGGATCACATTAGTTTACTGTAAAGCTATGTCTTAGTTGGTGCTTATCTTGGCGAGAGCCGAGTTCAAATCAACATGAAGTTTTAACATCTACTCTCGTTTAATGGAAATCATTATAGTATTACTAAGGGATAAGATTTGTACTATGTTAAAAAAGGACCCTGTCAAATCCTCATGATAGGACAAATACAGAAACGAAAAACGTTGCTCGTTATGACTTACATGGTTGTTGCATTACAGGAATGTACCATTTTTAAAATCATGCTGATCTACAGTAGCCTACATATACTGTATGATCTCTCTTTCTTACAATAGCTATCTTGGTTGGTATTGAACTACACGTATTTACCACGGTTTAGCAAAGATGTTAACGCTTTAGTTTTTAACTAATTAATGTACTGTTTCTTCCCAAACTTGTAATTGAAACACATGCATGATGATAACCAGTCTCCTGTTCGTTTTCTGTCCTAATTATAAAAAGTACTGTATGTAAAAATAAATGAAACAACAAAGCACATAATACTAAATAATAATACTGTATAAGCAACACTTTCCAAGTACATCATGTGATTGATGTGAACCATCGCAGCAGCGAGCTCAATTTTTTCCATGACTGAAACTCATGCTTTAACATTTGGAAAATCGCTTGTATACCTGCTGTCCATACAGTAGTGCTTCCCAAAACAAGAACACCTCCTGAAATGCAAAATAATGTTAAATATGTAACATTTTTAAATTACGTATTTGTCATACGTGCCACACAGTTGGAGCCGCAGGGCAGTTTGTGTACCACAAGTGAGTGTGTGTGTCACAACTGAGTGTGTTAGTTTGGTTTTGATGGAAGTGTTTTGATCCTCACTGTGTGTGTGTGTGCGTGTGCGTGTGTGTGTGTCTCTCCCTATGTGTGTGTCTCTCCCTATATGGTCGGGACAATCCCGATTTCCTAGCAAATGCGTCCCGATGCATAGGAAGAAAGTCATGATATTTGATACTGATCACTAACTTATATAAAGGTAAGAACGCTTCATTATGTCTATTTTTACTGTCATGATGGTCGTGTTGTGTTGAGTTGGTGGGAGGGGATAATATTTGTTAAACAATCTCCAAACATTCAAATGCACATTTGGAAGCACTCTTTTGAAGCAAGGTATTTAAAACAATATTGTCCAATTTTTCCATTGATCTGCAGTAAACCCTGCAAACCCTCAGTATATTTTATGAGGAATATTACCAAAATCTATTGGTCATTGCTGGATGTTAAATCAAAATCAGTCAATACACCCTGTTCTTTTCAAATGTCCATGACACGTTTGACTGTTCCAAGGAATAAATTGTGCATTGGGTCAACTATATGCATTTTTACTATGTCTATATTAGGAAGTTCTAACAATGCTTAATATCTCACACCATACTGTCTTTCCAAACATTCTTCATCTGCCACTGTTGTTGCATTCAGTATTTCTTCAGCCCACTTCATGTGAGTGCTCTGTGTCCTTTCAGGCCATTCATTTTTATTAAAACCACTGTAGACTTTCTTACCAGTCTGTCCAGAAAAAGCTTTTTCCAGCATTTGGAACATCCACGGTTTGCTGCGTGACCCAGAAACCCACACAAGTTTTGGCAAGTTGAAATATCACAAGCTATCAGCAACAGTGCAAGGTGAAATGTTGTGACAGACACCAATTTATTTGACTTCAGATGAAATCCTGGCATCCGTCCTTCCTGCAATTCTTCTATCAAAGCAGCAATACATGTATTTGTCAGATGCTTTTATCCAAGATGAATTACAGGGTTTATCAAATATTAAAATAATATTAATACTAACAGGGCGGCACGGTGGCGTAGTGGTTAGCGATTGATTCCCAGGTCAGGGAACACTTCTGTTTTTAATTTTGCTTGTATTCTGTTGGAGGGTTTTCTGTACAGGGCGGCACGGTGGCGTAGTGGTTAGTGCTGCTGCCTCACAGTGCCAGGGTCCTAGGTTCAAATCTGGTCTAGGGGGTCTGTCTGTGTGGAGTTTGCATGTTCTCCCCATGTTTGTGTGTGTTTTCTCTCACAGTTTAAAGCCATGCTGTTCAGGTTGATTGGTCACTTTAAATTGCCGAGTGAGTGAGGTGGCCTGCAATGGACTGGCGTCCTGTCCAGGGTGTAGTCCTGCCCTGTGTCTGCTGGGTTAGGCTCCGTCTCACCGCAACCCTGTAAAGGATTAAGCGGTTAATGATAATGGATGGATGGATTAATTCTAATAATAAGCTAATACTGCTTCTGCTTTTGAATTTTGTTTTTCTCTCAGAATCTTGTACATAGAGCTTATAATCACTATACCACAGATAATGAATGTCTGGATCCCTGGAACACAATGAAGAGTATGTTGTTTTTTACAGAAATTTTAGCAGTATTTTAAAATAATATTTAAGCGTTATCATTGTGATCACCTGACACTAGGATTTATTTTTTTCTCATAATAACTAACATGTACAGCATCTGGATTTCCAAATGTTAAGTGATCTATATTTCTGCACATTTTGGGCAGTCATGCTGATTTGTTCTTAACAGTTGTAAACCATACTTACTATATAAGCATTGCTAAGAGATTTAATTTTTTGTCACTATGCATACAGTTGCAAACATAAGAACATAAGAACATAAGAAAGTTTACAAACGAGAGGAGGCCATACAGCCCATCTTGTTCGTTTGGTTGTTAGTAGCTTATTGATCCCAGAATCTCATCAAGCAGTTTCTTGAAGGATCCCATGGTGTCAGCTTCAACAACATTATATTCTCTGTGTAAAAAAACTGTCTCCTATTTTCTGTATGCCCCTTTATCTAATCTCCATTTGTGACCCCTGGTCCTTGTTTCTTTTTTCAGGTCAAAAAAGTCCCCTGGGTCTACTATACCTTTTAGGATTTTTGAATGTTTGAATCAGATCACCGCGTAGTCTTCTTTGTTCAAACGTATGTGTTGGCACCCCTTATCTGAAATAATGTTATTCCATAATTTATTAAGTGTAATACAAATTGATTTTTCTTTTGAATTAACTATACGGGGTGCCAATACCTATGTCTGCAAATATATTGTATACTTTGATTTGTATCTGAAATAAAATGATTGTTGTGAAACTGCAGAATCACAAGCACACTAGCCAATTTACATTGCGCTTCACTGTTTAATTCAGTAGGTCTAAAATTATGTTTGTTTTGTTTTTTTAAAAAAAGTATTTTAGGTCAAAAGAATATAAACCTCACTCAAAATCAGGGATTATATCCTTGGAGGAAAGTCAGATGCCTCAATGGATGAAATTAATGGTAAATGTTTAGTAACGTTTTGTCATATTAGTTTAGTGAGGTAACATTTTTTATAGTTAATCCAAAATTAAGTGCTCTTAATGACCATTGTACTAATTATTAAGGTAACGTGTTGCTTTTCCTTAATGCTTTCGCTTTTTATTGTAATCAAAATTCCTGGACTGGAACCCCCATAATGCCCTTTTGAGTCCACTGAAGGTATTGTTGTTAAATGTGATCATTAATAACAGGGCTCACTCCACCTTTTTCCACTTATGCCCCATTTTCCTTTTTGTTATTCAACATGTTGAAACATAATCTGATGTTTAAAACTTAGTTGGTTAAAACTTAAAAATGATTTTTTTAAGTTCAACAGTAACAGAGGCATCATTGTGGAATTGCATAATTGTCAATACATGTAGATTAAATTTACTGCCTACATATGTTTTGTAAAATACTAAATGCATATGTAAATATACGTTGTAAATATACATTCCTACTTTCTATCTGCAATGAAAACCTACAGAAGACAGCTTGAGGCACGGAGGAGAAAGGGAAAAAGAGATGCAAGTGGTGTACCATATATAGCTGCAATGAAGAAAATGTGTTGGTGAAACTGTGATTGACTTTTGAAAAGATAAGAATATAGTTTTATTTTTTGTCTGATTTGAATTCAAACAGTTTAGTCAAATTATGAGGTAAAATGTTATGAAGTAAACAAATTAGTTTCATAGTTGTAAAATTGTTGATGTAGATCTTTAAAGTTTTGCTGAATGTATCAAGGACTATTCCTAATATTCCACATTGTGTGAGACAAATTGTATTAATTTGCCTGATCGATAGTTGAAATGCTTTGATTAAGTTTGTCTGGAGAAGAGGATGACCCCTTTGGTCCTGGAGAGAAGATTCCTGTTAAGGTCATAAGGCCAAGGCGATGTGAGTCTAACGCATTCAAAGAGGCTAAGAAACTTCTTGATAAAGAATACCGCACAAAGCTAAAAAGACACAAACAAATGCCCAGAAAAATTGGGTCATATTCGGTAACAGAGTGCACAGAACTTCCTCCTGAATTTAACTGGATCATAGCTCACACCTGAAATATGTCATTTGGGATTGAGGGTGGATCAAAGTTTTGATTTGGTTTAAGCCTTAATTTGATTTCATTGTTATCTTGTTCTCACCCATTTATTATGCTGTGAATCTTTTCATTCTTCAGCATTCAGCATTTGAGTACTTACAATTATTAGGCTTCCAAGCCAGAATGTCTGGTAAGCATCATCTTGGGACAGTAGAATTCAAATGGCAAAATGGTCTGTAAAACAAAATTTTGATGTACATTTTAATTTAAAACCGCATTTGTTGAAAAACTATTTCTATGTTTAACTCCAAACTTGACAAGCATCATCCCTGTGTCAGTGCAGTTCAGTTTTTTTTTTTTTTTTTTATAAATGGTGTTTCTTCATTCATCAAGATAGCTTTCTGACCTTTATAACTGCTTCTCTTAAAAAATGGTTTTGGTGAATACTTGACAGGCATCATCCCTGTGACAATAGATTTTAAACACTGAAAAATATTCTTCCTCCTTTAACCAAATGACTGCCTGACAAGTTTAAAAAATCCTGTTGCTGTGTGCTCCGTTCCTTGCTCATTGTATTGCTGGCTTGGAAGCTGTAAAACAACTTTACAGTTTTACTTTCTTTACTTACACATTGTATTTTAATAACATGTTTTTTTTTTGTAAAAGGAATACATTTATGTTGTAATTAGGGCAGCTGTGTGGAGTAGTGGTTAGGGCTCTTGACCGGAGGGTCGTGGGTTCAATCCCAGGTGAGGGACACTGTTGCTGTACCCTTGAGCAAGGTACTTTACCTAGATTGCACCAGTAAAAACCCAACTGTATAAATGGGTGATTGTATGTAAAAAAAGAGAACTTGATACAGTTGTAAGTTGCTCTGGATAAGGGTGTCTGCTAAGAAATTAATTAATAATAATTAAATTTTTATTCATTTTGAAAACATTAAAATAAAATGTACTGCTCAGTTTGTCTTCATTTTTCTGCAAAACTAATTAAATTAATTCAGTGACAACAAAAAGGAACTGTGTAGTTATGTTTGTATGACAGAATATTAGCTTGCAACCCACTTCTACCACTTCAGGTCCCCTATGGTTTGCAGAAAACGTATACACACCAGATAAAAATATTAGTTTACATTTCCTGGCCAACCATTATGAACACTAGGGGCTTGATTTTCCATCATACATTTACTATGGCATGGGCAATTTGCCTGCAATTTGCACACAGTGGAAAATATAGGCCTAGATGTTTAGAATGTAAAGATTGATATGGAAATCCTAGTAAACTTTCAGTTTGCCAGTAACTACAGGTGGTTAGAACTGTGGTTACTTGAAGTTTACATACTACACTGCTGTGCAAACTGTACAAAACCTAAAGTTCACAATTTGTAAACCTGATGACCTACAATGTTTGTGCAATTCATTAACTTGTGCAAACTTAATGTTTACATTATGTTTCACACACAGTTTACTGAATAATGTAATAATGAATAATGTAATCATGAATAATGTAATGTGTAAGCTTCTGGTTCACAAACGTATACATCACCTTTGTGAGAGTGGGAGAGGGGAGGGTTAAGCCATGCACACCACATAGACACAATGTAATGTTAATACAAGTCATATTTTGTTACCAAAAAAGCGCTTTATGGGTCAGCAGGAAGATTCGACACTTTGAAGCAGCAGGATCGATGAGCCATGCGCCCCGCAGGACATCGCTGTCATTCCATGGTGTAAAGGTTAGCACTCTGGACTCTGAATCCAGTGATTCGAGTTCAAATGTTGGTGGGACCTCACTGAGGGTTATTTTTTTTTTTTTAAAGAAAATCCAGTGAATTTGACTTTTGTCATTTTGAAAGTGAAGCGTGCGATCGGACACGTGAAAGCAATGGAGATGTCTAATGTTTTAGGTGGGAAATGCGTATTTTGTTTGATTTGCAGCAATGCACGGTAGTTTGTTTTGGAGATTTGTGTTTGGTAGGAAACACATTACCATACTGAAACTCTCTGCTCCAGCTTTAACATGACGACAGGCTTAGATGGTTAAAGCGCCTGTCTAGTAAACAGGAGATACTGGGTTCGAACCCCAGAGGTGCCTGTTACATAAGAACATAAGAAAGTTTACAAACTAGAGGAGGCCATTCAGCCCATCTTGCTCATTTTTCTAATTAGGTTGAGCATGTCAGAGAGGTTCCATGGTTAGCACTCTGGACTTTGAATCCAGCGATCTGAGTTCAAATCTCGGTGGAACCATGCTTTTAAGCTATCAATTTGTCCATAGGTGTTCTTTAAAACAACAAATGCTTTTAATTCCTACAGCAGCCCCAAAACATGATTCCGATGGGACTCGAACCCACAACCTTTGAATCCCCTCTCAATGTCTGACTAGAAGTCCAATGTGCTATCCATTGTGCCACAGAGCCTCACGTGTGAAAGTATCACCCTAGTGCTGACTGGTCCTGCAAACTGACTAGTCGTTTCACGTGACAGCTAACATGCATTTCTAGCGTGACGTGCAGGGCCCCTCTTAACTTCCCTGGTGGTCTAGTGGTTAGGATTCGGCCCTGTTTGACACATTTGGAATTTGATAATTATAATTGTTTTATACATATTTGGATTGTAATGGTCAAACAAGTTATACACTGAAAAGACCTGAGAGGAATACACGGTCTGAAATATCATGTTTGCAAAGGACGCAAACTTCTGAAAAATGGTTCAAGTGCATTTATGATTGAAAGATAGTTGAATCTTGAAGATTTTTACTAACTTTTAAGTGATGTTGAACCACATGACAAGACAACAACAAGTGGCTATGTGCCAGAAATAAGCAAAGTGACCTCGGAACAGGTCAGGGATCGGAATGTGTTCATTGTATTGATCAGATAAATCCTAATATGGTAAAACAGATATTTAGAGATCTATTTAGAAAGGACAACAGCTGATGTGAAATCTATTTCAAATCGAGTATTTTGAACATATTTGGTGATTGTGTTTGCTTGGGAGTGGTTTGGGAATGGTACTGTATATAACACAAGGTGGAAACCTTGGTTCTTTGGTCAATCCACAGGGTTGATTCACTGCGTTGATGGGTCCAGTTCAGTCAGGGAAATGAATGTACTATATTATATCAGCTTAACAAAATGGTCAATCTACAGGGTTGATTCACTGCGTTGATTCTGGGTTTAGTTCAGTCGGGGAAATGGTTGGACTATATTATATCAGCTTAGCAAAATGACTAATCTGCAGGATGAGTCTAACTCGACAGAGTTGACTCATTGCAATTCTTTGAAGAACAACTGAATGTATTAGATTTAAAGCATTGCTAGATTTAACATTTAAGATCAACTCTATCGATTATCTGATGTAATTTTATTGAATCGCTATTTTTTGTTATGTTTTGTTTTTTTTTGTCTTCTCTGGTGTTGAGCCTAACCAGGGGTTATGTTCATTAGAATAAATCTTCATACTTGCAACAGAAGTTTTTCTCTTGTCCTTCCATATCTAACAATATACATACAATATATATGTATGTTGTTTCTTTTTTTTACAACAGGCCCGGGTCCGATTCCTGGTCAGGGAACACTTCTGTTTTGAATTCTGTTGGATGGTGTTCTGTACGCTTTGCTTTCTCCACTCTGGCTGCAAATGCCTACGCTGTGACGTATCAGTAGTGCTTAAGTATACACTTTCTTATTGATTTATATCTTTTCAATTTCAATTTCAATTGTGTTTGTAAAGACAATAGTAGTAAAGGCACGACAGCGTCTGTCACTTTTCTAAGCCCCGCCCCTATTGATTTATTACACATAAGCCCCGCCCCTTTCACAGCGGTTGATTGATGTATGACCCTTAAGCCCCTCCCCCTTTTTACACGCTTTGATTGATTTATGACCCTTTAGCCCCTCCCCCTTTCCCACACTTTGATTGATTTATGGCTCTAAAGCCTTGCCCCCTTTTTCCCACGCTTTTGAGTGATTTATGACCCGTCCCTTTTTACCGGACATCCGTCAAAAATAGCCCTCCCTAAAAATGTCGTCTGTTGTACCCTTATTTTATAGACTATTACAAAGAAAAGACAGAAAGAAAGAGAAAGCAAGTTGTATTGTAATGCATTGTTTTTTGACTATGTTTGAGACCCTCCATAACAATAATCAGGGGCTATTACCATACAGAGAGTCCCTAAATATTTTTTACTATGTTTGAGACCCTCCGTAACAATAACCAGGGGCTATTACCATACAGAGAGTCCTTAAATATGTTTTACTATGATTGAGACCCTCCGTAAACATAATCAGGGGTTATTACCATACAGAGAGTCCATAAACATAGAAAATAGTCTCATAATCCATATATTATACACATATTATACTGAAAATTAACCCATAATAACAAGACTCAAATGCTCTGGGCCCTACATTTCGGTTGGATTTCCAGGCCGTGGTAGGTAGCTGTGTCAATTCCATAATAAACATGTATCCATCTAATGGTTGATTTTAATATTACAACATGTTCTAAAAAACGATTTAAAGTTGTTTTTGAATACAATAAAGGTTAGCACAGGCTGAATTGTAAAGGATTTAGGGTATTTTAGGAACCTACCCATAATGCCCCTGTATTTGCATACTGGTTTCTATTAACATTACAGAGAACTCTAAAAACGATTTAATATGTATTTTAGACATTGATAAATGTTACAACAATATTATTTGACTTCATGTGGTTATTTTAAAACCATACACGACGTGTTTAGGACTAAGAATCGTCTTTTTCTGTTAAACTGTATAAACGAGGTAGGATTAGCCATACCGCCTACTGCCATCTGCTGGTTGAATTGAATATTGCAGTGGCTGCGACCTGGATATGTGTAATGTACTCTAAAAAACGATTTAAAATGTATTTTAGACATTGATAAATGTTACCACTACGTCCTTTGTCTTATTGTGCTTGTTTTAATACCATACAAGACGTGGTTAGGTATAAGAATAATATTTTTTCTGTTAAAGAAAATGTATCAATGCTGCTGTATTAAGCATGCCGCCTACTGCCATCTGCTGGTTGAATTGAATATTGCAGTGGCTACGACCTGGATATGTGTAACGTACTCTAAAAAACGATGTCAAATGTATTTTAGACATTGATAGATGTTACCACAATATTATTGGACTTAATGTGGTTATTTTAAAACCATACAAGACGTGGTTAGGTATAAGAATAATATTTTTTCTGTTAAAAAAAAAAAAAATGTATCAATGCTGCTGTATTAAGCATGCCGCCTACTGCCATCTGCTGGTTGAATTGAATATTGCAGTGGCTACGACCTGGTTATGTGTAACGTCCTCTTAAAAACGATTTAAAAGGTATTTTAGACGTTGATAGATTTTACCACTACGTTCTTTGTCTTATTGTGCTTGTTTTAAGACCATACAAGACGTGATTAGGTACAAGAATAATATTTTTTCTGTTAAAAAACTGTATCAATGCTGCAGGATTAAGCATGCCACAGACTGCTGTCTGTAGCTCGTTTTTAAAATACTAGCATCGGTTTCTAATTATTTTCAAAATAAATATTGTAAAAAAGCATGTTTGAAAGCAAAAACTAATGTTTTAATATGAATAAAAGTCTTATTGATAGTTTCAACTCTCCTACATCCGCAGGCTGTAAAACTAGACGCCGTGTAACAAGGTTACGTCTAATTGATCGTTATGTGTACTGTATTCAAATGGGGTAGACATCTCTGAAAGAATCAATCTCCAGGATGTATTTTTTTTTTTTTTTTGTGTTACGGAGGGTGTGTGTATTTTATGGTTAAATTCTGGGGTGTTTCTCAGAACTAGTAAAAAAAATATAAAAACACAAGTCATATTATAATGTTTTCTTTTTTACTATGTTTGCAACCCTCTGTAACAATAACCAGGGTTATTAACAAACAAAAAGTCCCTAAACATGTGGAAGAGTTTTTTCATCAGTGTGTTTATACACATATTACACTGAGCAATAACCCACAACAACATCCATCAAATGTGCTGGGGGGGGGGGCCCTACATTTCTGTGGGATTTTCAGGCCGTGGTAGGTAACTGTGTCCATAAACATGGTTCTATGTAATGGTTGATTTTAATATTACAATATATTCTAAAAAACAATTTAAAGTTGTTTTTGAATCCAATAAAGGTTAGCACAGGCTGAATTGTAAAGGTTTTAGGGTTTTTTAGGAGCCTCCCTATAATGCACCTGTATTTACATACTGGTTTCTATTAACATTACAGAGAACTCTAATTATTATTATTATTATTATTATTATTATTATTATTATTATTTATTTATTTATTTATTTATTTATTAGCAGACGCCCTTATCCAGGGCTACTTACAATTGTAAGCAAAGACATCTAATTAATGTTATTTTTGAATGCTATTTTTGAAAATTTGACCACTACATTCTTTGGCTTAATACGTGATTAGGAGTAAGGGTCATCTTTTCCTGTTAAAACTGAATATATTTTGGGATTTCTCAGGACTAGTAAGAAATTATAGAGAAAGAAGGAAGAGAGTCTGTTTTTTGACCAAGCAGCAGAGTTATGGGGAATATGGTGAACAGACCCTGTCTTTTGGCCAAGAAGAAAGAAGCAGTCCTAGAGAAGAAAAGGTACAAAAACCTGTTTTTTTATTTAGTGAGTCTTAACTACTATCCTTCAGAAGAATACATCTTACATAAAGGCTTCTTAATCAATATGTAATATTTTAAACTATTACACTGAAAAAGAGCAATCTGAGTAAAGTACCTTGATCAAGGGTAATGCATGGACTGTTCCCACAAGGCTGTTGGCTGATATTCGAATACGGGGTCTTTCTATCTACTGTATACAGGTTCTCTAATTATTTTCAAATTAAAGTTCTAAAAACAAAAAATAAATGAAAATCTTTCAAAGTTGGCTGTTTGGTCGTGTGTAAATTCAATTCTTTAATAATTACAATTATTTTAGTTAAGATGAAAACATTTACAAAGCGATGAAATTAATACATACACAAATAAATAAATACATGTCTGCTGTTCAAGTATGGTCTATAATTGTAGACAGTGTTCAAGTTTGTTACAAATATTTTAGTTCAGATGTAAGCAGCGACAAACTATGGACGCTTATCTGAATTGACTGGAGGTCAGAAATTGTTTTACAATCACAAATGGTCGGACTTATGTAAAAAAAAAGAAAAAAAAAACATGTTTTTAGTACCGTGTTTCTGATTTTACTGGGCGGATAGGCAGCTGCAAATGTGATATGGTTGTCTTTTTATGATATATCATACTTAAAATACCTGAAAATCTTATCAATCAACCTTTGTGGTATTTTTCATACATGTGGATAGAAAAATAATTCTCTACATAAGTTATTTGGGCCTCATTTATTTTGGAATTGTTTCTTTTCTGTTAGATTAAGATTTTTTGCTGTCAAATTATAATAGATATGTTATAAAAGAAGAAAGATTAAACCAAACATACATTACCTTGTAGAATGACTGGGAATTTACAAACAGTATGAATGAGAACAACAAAGCATATTGCATAAAGAGGATACAAAATACCCTTTACAAAGGGAATCATTTCAACCTTCACCACGGTATGTATAAAGAAAATCAGCAGATCTCTAAACTAGCTGTTTAAAACAGAAAGCTTCCTGTTAAACATAACACCACAGTCAGCATATCTCTAAACTAGCTGTTTCACATTCTTAAAGAATACAACCACCAAAGAATAATATATTTAGAAGCCTTGCGAAAAACATACAAAGAAGCAGTACCCATATATACGTGCACTTTATTTTAGGGTTAATAGATTCCTTGTATCGGCTCTTCTGTTTATGTTTGACACGTCTGTGGCGTCGGGACAGGCAGCCTCAAAACAAGTCCAGAACAGTTGAATAGGGGTGCCGACACAGCTTTGAACTATTGAGGACGTGTCCTGTCTTTGTAAAGCAGCGTCATAAAACACCTTTGCTTAATTTACATGTTAAGATCTCGAACAAACCCCCGGCTGTTTTTGACCCATGACAACGATGTTACTTTTTTTTTAAACCTCCACGCACACCCTAGGTATCTCCACTTGTTCGTTCAGTAACGGGGGTGTACACTCTCAATCGGAGGACTCTTTGAAACGCCATAGGTAATTTAATGTTTTTGTGTTTCCTTTATTTTGTGTTTGTTTTCAGTTGATGTTCATTTGTTTTTAAAAGGCGATCTTTCAGTATAGTTTAGTGAATGTTACTTGTATTCATTCTTTCTTTCTTTATTTTAATTAAGTCAATCTATCCTATACATATGGAGGCAAGCTTCCATATGTATCCCTCTATGACGGCTGCACATTCGAGAAGCACACCCCTCGCTCCGAAAAACACATTTTGTACACGGAATATTTTAGGAATAAATTAAGTAAAACAATAAAATGTTTTTTTATTTTTTTATTTAGAAAATAAAACTAACTTATTTTTTTTCGTTTTTGGCTGGGTTATTTTTGGTACTTCAAGTGCGATTTTGAAGAAAACAAAAGGAAGCACGGTCTCAGTATATGCGTTACTGTCGTGCAAAATCAAATACAGTAGACCTGTTTACTGTAAAAATAAATTAGAAGGAAGTAATAAAGTGGAGTAGGTTCACGCCTCTATCTTATAGGCCTTCTTCAATTTAGGCCGCTAAGATTTCAGTTTACTAAAGACCCTGTATTTATTTATTTATTTATTTAAGACGTGAGTAGATTGTAGATAATATATTTCCTAAAAACAATCGCAATACTATATTTTTATAAATTAGTAAACGATTACTATAAGCAAGTTTTTTCATTTTAAAATTCTGAGCGTCAAAAGTTTTTACAAGTACTATCATGGACCGTCTTCTGTGTTGAAACTCAACAAGCAAAATAAAATGTCGGATAGTAAACAATTTGTGTACGTAACAAAATGACCTATTTCCCTCTTGCAAAAGGTATGAAATCATCCATCTGGTGATATTTTAGAAGAGGTTGTTGCAGAGTATGCAGGATTCAGGTAACACCGCTAGGGTAGGAATACATTTGGCCACCCACGAGTATCACCGTTCCCCTTAATCACTTTTTTCATTATTAAAATACACGTTGTTTTAAGTGCATGTAATAGATGATGCTTGCAAACTCTATGCAGTAAGCTTGTATTGCAGGAGCACATCGGGGCCATGTACAGAACTGCATCTAACTTACTTGGTCAAAACAGATTTAACAGGGACAGTTCCATGAACGTTATCCTTCACGTTTATTTTTCTATTACCATTTCATTTAAGGCTGAGGAGTTTCTCAAATGTATTAATAAAGTATCACCAGTACAGAACAGAAATAGTTCACTATGATTATGAATAGTAAATTCAGAGAAGCTCTGAAAAACTTTCACCGCCAGTACATAATATAACTCTTTATTTAACATTATTTATAGCATTATCATGTTTCTCAACAGCTATACTGCACACCATCCAGTTCAAATTCAAACTAATGGAACATATTTTGATGTTTGTAGGAAAAACGTAACTACAGTAAGAGCCCTTAAATAAACAGTAACATAGCTGTTATAAAACAGAAAGCTTACCGTTAAAAGTAACACCACTTATTTATTTTTTTAATTCATGAAAATATTAGATGACTACAGTGTATTTCTTTAAATAGTAATTTTAGATGCATGACAGCTTTTTTTTTGTTTAAAAATAAGTTCCAAGAAATTACATTTCAGTCATTATTTTTACTTCTGTTTTAATCTGTGCTTTATCTGTTTTAGCCATTTTCTATTGTACATTTATTTACAGTGTAGGTAGGTGTGGCAAAGTGGTAATGACGTGCAGGTGAGTGCAGTGCAGAAGAATCACACAGACAACGTTGGTACAGGTGCAAGGGTGTTTATTTAATTTAATAAATGTCCAGAGCCTTAAGGCAAAACCTGCAAATAATAATAGTGCTGGAAGTGATACAGCGGCGTGTATCACTTCTATTTGTAAATCCTACGGGTTTGACCCGCAACCCCAAAGTCCCGTTCAGACACCCACACTAAACACAAACACAAAGACAGTGCGTGATTAAAGTGCTAAAGGTGCAAACAAAAGACAGTTCCTGTAGTGCAAAGGTGCGTGGTGAAGTCCGGGTTTTTCGCTGGCCGGCGGCTGCAGCTCCGGATCGTGCTCAGTAATCTTTGTGAGAAACGACACACAAGACACACAGTGTAAATACACAGACAAGCAATCACTCACGGTTTTTAGCACAAACAAGACGGGCTCCTTCTAGGTTATTTGGTTTAACCATCTGCAAAGGAACAGATCACTCAAGCCATGCCCCCTATTTATACCCTCGCCCATGACCCCGAGGTTAACGAGCGCATCCGCTCCTCCAGTCCTCGGATGCCACGCCGCTTACCGTCTGGGTCACTGAGCTCGGGTGCCATGGCTCCGCCCCCTTCCGAACTGACCGACTTCCATCTACCCTACGGAATAAATTGTCGTGCCATTTCATTAAGGGTACTCTGTTCCTCGTATACCGTGCTCTCACAGATCGAGAGGGAGATCTAACACTAAGACTCATTCGATCTCTGTCACATATCCCACCGCTCAGAGTGGAGCCGAAGGAACACTCGGCTAAACCTACCTTTCCCATTACTCCCCCCTCCCGGGAAAAATAATCCGCATTTTGGTGGTCTTTCCCTGCACGGTGTACCATATGGTACATGAAGGGCTGCAATGCCAGATACCACCGAGTTATCCGGGCATTGCTGTCCTTCATTGTGCTTAACCACTTGAGTGGGGCGTGGTCAGTGACAAGATCAAATGAGTGTCCCAGCAGGTAGTATCTTAAAGAGTGAGTAGCCCATTTAATGGCCAAACACTCTTTTTCGACGACGGAGTAGTTGCGCTCCCGAGGGAGCATTTTTTTACTTATATACAGAACAGGATGTTCTACTCCGCCTACCATTTGAGACAGGACTGCACCCAACCCGACATCCGAAGCATCGGTGTGGAGGATGAATCTCTTAGTGAAGTCTGGCGTGATGAGAGCAGGGGCCTGGCAAAGTCTCTGCTTAACAGTATTAAACGCCCCCTGACATTCTTCTGACCATTTAATTAAATTTGGTGCGCTCTTTTTGGTGAGGTCAACTAAGGGATTAACCACTGTGGCATACTCGGGGATAAAGCGGCGGTAATAACCGGCTAACCCCAGTAGCGACCGCACTTGAGCCTTGGTTTTGGGGATTGCCGCATCTACCAAGGCCTGGACCTTGGAGACAACGGGTTTCACCCTGCCATTCCCCATTACAAATCCCAAATATTGTGTTTCTCTTTTGGCAAACGCACATTTTCGCAAATTAGCTGTCAGCCGGGCTGCCCTTAGAGACTGAAGGACGGCTGTGATCCTAGCCAAATGCTCTCGCCAGGTGGAGCTGTAAATGACCACATCATCAATATACGCTGCTGCATATTCACGATGTGGGTGTAAAACCTGGTCCATCAGTCTCTGGAAGGCAGCAGGCGCACCATGTAACCCAAACGGCATGGTTGTAAAATGAAACAGCCCCTCTGGTGTTGAAAATGCGGTTTTCTCTCTAGAACTACGAGTTAACGGGATCTGCCAATATCCCTTCATCAGATCCAGAGTGGAGATGAACCTCGCCGTCCCCAGTCTATCTAGGAGTTCGTCGACCCGAGGCATGGCATACGCATCAAACTTGGCAATAGCGTTTACCTTGCGGAAATCAACGCAGAAGCGGTTGGTGCCGTCCTTTTTGGCCACTATCACAATTGGGCTGCACCACTCGCTCCTGGAAGGCTCAATCACCCCAAGTTCGAGCATGTCCCATACCTCTTTGCGAACGCCACTCCGTCGACTTTCCGGGATCCGGTAAGGTCTCTCTCGCACTGTGACACCTGGGGGAGAGATAATGTCATATTCAGCGAGGTTAGTTCTACCGGGCGTGTTAGAAAAAACATCGCTAAATTCCTCAATTAACCTACGTAGTTCACGTTGCTGATCAGGAAGTAACTGTTCCCCCATCGAAATGTTCTTTGTGCTAGAGGGTTCTAGCGCGGGCCCTAAATCATCCTCTATATTGCCTGGGGCTATGAATAACACCTCTCTTGCCTGCCAGGGCTTTAATAAATTTATGTGATAAATTTCTTTTTTGTTATTATTATTATTATTATTTATTTCTTAGCAGACGCCCTTATCCAGGGCGACTTACAATCGCAAGCAAATACAAATACATTCAAGTGTTACAATATAAGTCATACAATAAGAACAAGAAATACAATAATTCTCAAGTGTGACAAACCACAATTCAATAATACAGCAGATAATAGTGAAAGTTACATCAGGATATGATTAAGTAGTGATAGTTACATCAGGATATGATTAAGTACAAAATACTACAGATTAAACACTTGGGAGATTACAATATTCTGAGGTACAGGATTAAATGCAGTAAAATAGGGGGCAGATAAGAGCAAAATAAAGCATATTTAAATGAAGGGTGATAGTGTCCCAGGATACAACAGAGGAGTTCTACAGGTGCTGTTTGAAGAGGTGAGTCTTAAGGAGGCGCCGGAATGTGGTCAGGGACTGGGCAGTCCTGACATCTGTAGGAAGGTCGTTCCACCACTGCGGAGCAAGGGTGGAGAAGGAGCGGGCTCGGGAGGCAGGGGAGCGTAGCGGAGGTAGAGCCAGTCTTCTAGTGCAGGCGGAGCGGAGAGGTCGAGTGGGGGTGTAGGGAGAGATGAGGGTCTGGAGGTAGCTGGGTGCAGTCTGATCAAGGCATCTGTAGGCTAGTACAAGAGTCTTGAACTGGATGCGAGCGGTGATCGGGAGCCAGTGGAGCGAGCGGAGTAGTGGAGTAGCGTGGGCGAAGCGAGGTAGAGAGAACACCAGGCGAGCAGCAGAGTTCTGGATGAGCTGGAGCGGACGGGTGGCGGACGCAGGGAGGCCAGCCAGGAGGGAGTTGCAGTAGTCTAGGCGGGAGAGTACCAGGGCCTGGACCAGGAGCTGGGTAGCATAGTTGGTGAGGAAGGGTCGGATTCTTCGGATGTTGCTCAGGAAGAATCTGCAAGTGCGTGCCAGAGTGGAGATGTGCTGGGAATAAGAGAGGCAGGGGTCCAGGGTGACTCCAAGGTTTTTAGCTGAGGAAGAGGGAGAGAGTGTGGTAGATTCCAGAGGAACAGAGATAGAGAGATCAGAGGAGGGGGAGGAGGAGGGAAAGAAAAGGAGGTCAGATTTAGAGAGGTTGAGTTTGAGGTGATGCGAGTGCATCCAGGAGGAAATAGCAGACAGACAGGTAGAGATACGGGAGGAGATGGTGGAGTCAGAGGTGGGGAAGGAGAGGAAAATCTGAGCATCATCAGCATAGAAATGGTATGAGAAACCATAGGATGCGATGAGGGGGCCCAGGGAGCGGGTGTAGAGAGAGAACAGGAGAGGACCCAAGACTGACCCTTGGGGGACTCCAGTCAAGAGAGGGTGAGGTGTGGAGGTTGCTCCACGCCAGGTTACCTGGTAAGTGCGGTTGGAGAGGTAGGAGGAGAACCAGGCCAGAGCAGTGCCAGAGATCCCCAGGTCAGCAAGAGATGATAGTAGAATAGAGTGATCAACAGTGTCAAAGGCAGCAGAGAGGTCGAGGAGAATTAGGACAGAGGAGAGAGAGGCAGCTCGGGCACACTTAAGTGAGTTGGTGACAGAGAGAAGGGCGGTTTCAGTGGAGTGAGCAGAGCGGAAGCCAGATTGGAGAGGGTCAAGCAGAGAGTGGTTGGACAGGAAAGCAGAGAGCTGGCGGTGTACAGTCCGCTCGAGGGTTTTGGAGAGGAAGGGTAGGAGGGAGACAGGACGGTAGCTCTGGAGGGAGGTGGGGTCGAGGGTAGGTTTTTTGAGGAGGGGAGTGATAGAGGCTTTTTTGAAGGCAGAGGGGAAGATGCCAGAAAGTAGAGAGGTGTTGAGGAGGGAGGAGATGAAGGGGAGTAGAGCAGGAGCAGCAGCTTGAAAGAGGTGAGTGGGGAGGGGGTCCAAGGCACACGTGGTGGGTTTGTGACCCTGGAGCAGGGAGGAGAGGTCAGAGTCTGAGAGGGGCAAGAAGGTGGAGAGGGAGGGCGAGTTAGTAGGGGATGTAGTGGGTGTAGGGGTTGGAGCAGGAGGGGGTGCGGGGGAGGGAGAGGTGTTAAAGAGTTTGCGGATATCTGAGATTTTAGAAGAGAAGAAGGAGGCAAAGTCGTCAGGGGAGATAGAGGAGGGAGGAGGAGGGGGGGGAGGGTTTAGGAGGGAGGAGAAGGTAGAGAATAGTTTACGTGGGTTGTTAGTGGAGGCTTGGATTACAGATTGGAAATAAGCACATTTAGCAGAGGAGAGAGTAGAGGAGAAGGAGGAGAGAAGAGTGCGGTAAAGGTCTAGGGCAGCAGGGAGTTTGGTTCTCTTCCATTTCTTTTCAGCAGATCGCAGTGTGATTCTTGCCGAGCGGAGCACAGAGGAGAGCCAGGGATGGGGAGGGGAGGGGCGAGCGGGTCGGGAGGTGAGGGGACAGAGGGAGTCGAGGGAGGAGGTGAGTGATGAGAAGAGGGTGGAGGTAGCAGAGTCTACGGAGAGTTGTGAAAAGGAGTCGATAGGAGGGAGGTGAGAGAGAGCAGTGGAGGCAAGGACAGAGGGGGAGAGAGAGCGGAGGTTACGGCGAGAGGTGACAGTGGGGGTAGGAGGAGCAGGGAGAGGGGGGAGAGACAGAGAAAAAGAGATGAAATAGTGATCAGAGAGGTCCAGGGGGGTGACAGAGAGGTTGGAGGGGCAGCAGGCCCTGGAGAAGGTGAGGTCCAGTTGACGGCCAGCTTTGTGGGTAGGAGGGGACGGAGAGAGACAGAAGTCGAAGGAGTGAAGGAGAGGGAGGAATCCAGCAGAGTGGCTGGGGTTGGAGAGATGGATGTTGAAGTCACCCAACAGGACAGTCGGGGTAGACAGAGAGGGGAGGGAGGAGAGTAGATAGTCGAGTTCATCCAGAAAGTGAGTGAGAGGCCCAGGGGGGCGGTACAAAACAATGAGCAGGAGTTGACAGGGAGAGGTTAGTTGGACTGCATGAAATTCAAAGGTAGTGACAGAGAGGGAGGTGAGATCAGAGGGGACAGAAAAGAGTAAGGAGGGAGAGAGGAGAAGACCCGTCCCACCTCCCCGTCCGGTGAGACGCGGGGTATGGGACAGGACGTAGAGAGAGGACAGGGCAGCAGGAGTAACAGTGTTATCAGGGGACAGCCAGGTTTCAGTGAGAGCAAGGAAATCGAGCGAGAGGTGGGAGGCAAAGGCAGAGATGAAATCAGCTTTGTTAGCAGAAGAGTGACAGTTCCAGAGTGCACCAGAGAGTGTGCGGGAGGGGGGGGAGAGGCAGAGAAATGAGGTTAGAGGGGTTGGAGGAGCAACAGCGGAGGGAGGGCAGAGGACGAGGACGGGAGGACAGAACAGGGATGTGAGAGACAGTCATAGCAGGACAAGCAAGACAAAAGGCACAGTAGGAGCAGTGGGGTGGAGGATACAGACCTGGCTAGTAGATGGCTTCTTCCAGAGCGCTGGGAGGTTCGGATCTAGTCGAACAGCGTCTCAGCGCAGGCCTCCCCTCGCTGGACTCCCACAGCTAGACTCCCGGCTCTTTTGTTGAGGCTCTTCTGTTGGCTGGCGCTTCGTGCTGGCGCTAAAATAAGCTGCTTGAATAAATGTTGTTACCCCTGCTTGGCAAAAGAACCAACTAAACTGTGTGGAAACCAATCAAATAGCAAAATCAACTGCTAATCAATTTAGCCACTCACCTGGTACTAATCACACACAAACTCAGCCAATTCAAACACCACCTTACAATGTCACCAAATGTAGTAGTTACAATTACAAAAAGCAGGAACTTATCTATCTGCCTCTCTCCCTGGTTCCCTGTCACGGCGATCGGGCTGTTTAATTTCGTAATTTCGTAATTCACCTTTCCTATAGCCCGAATCACCTCATATGGCCCTTGCCATTTAGCACATAGTTTGGATTCCGCTGAGGGAAGTAGCTGAGGGAAGTAGCAGCATTACCTTGTCTCCAGGTCGAAAAGTTCGGATTAAGGCATTTTGATTGTAATGCTGCTGTTGTCGATGCTGAGCCGATCTGAGGTTGTCTTGGGCCAAACGACCGACCAAGTCTAGGCGATCTCTCAGTAGGAGCACATGCTGCACTACATTTTTGGACGAGCCTTTGTGCTCCTCCCACCCCTCTCTCAACAGATCGAGAATGCCGCGAGGCTGTCGGCCGTACAAGAGCTCGAAGGGGGAGAACCCTGTCGAACTCTGCGGCACCTCTCTCACTGCAAAAAGGAGGTAGGGAAGAAGCGATGCCCAATGTTTTTGCTCTTGATTCACAAATCGTCTCAGCATCGCCTTTAGAGTCTGATTAAAACGTTCCACCAAACCGTCCGTCTGTGGATGATAAACCGACGTTCTGATGGGACGTATTTTTAGTAATTTATATACCTGCTGTAGCGTATTTGACAAGAAATTAGTTCCATGATCAGTCAATATCTCGTTGGGGATCCCTACTCTTGCCATAATCTGCACTAGTTCTTTGGCTATCGCAGCAGCACTAGTGGACCTCAATGGAACTGCCTCTGGGTATCGCGTTGCGTAATCTACCACCACTAATATATGCGTATACCCGGAGTCAGAAGGTAGCAAAGGGCCGACTATGTCCACTGCGATGCGTTCAAAGGGGGTGGAAATAATCGGCAGTGGGACCAAAGGGGCGGGGCGCACTCGACCCGGCGCTACTCTCTGGCAGTCTGGGCATGTGGCTACATATTTCGACACTTCCTTATAAAGACCTGGCCAAAAGAATCGAGCCAATATCCGTTCCCTTGTCTTGTCAACTCCGAGGTGCCCCGCAAAAGGGATATCATGCGCCAGCCTCATGACCTCCAGCCGACAAGACGGGGGAACCAATAATTGTGTTACAGGATGTCCTGTGCCCGCGGCCAGGTTTACCCTATATAGTAATTGCCCCTTGATAATGAAGTGTGGAAATACTAGTGCCCCAGCGCCTTCAACATCCTTACCTTCAATGGACCGGACCTGTCCCCGAATGTGCACCAGTGATGGGTCATTGTCCTGCTCCCACACTAGGTTCACATTCGAGTGCCACATGTCCGGTATATTGAGCGGGGCGGGAGTAACATCTGCCTTTGATGGCCCAGTAACCTCGCCCTCTCGGTCACACTGCGTTCCGACCCCCTTCGACTGACGTTTTTCACCGTTATAACAGGCTCCCACCAGCCCCCAGCCTTGTCTCATTAACGCTCCCTCCCATTTCCGCAGCCTTCTCTCTTTGTTTGTTTTTTTCGGCCGGAACAGAGGAGAGAACATTTCCGCTTGAAAGGGAAAAACATTACCAATCATTTCCCCTTCTACTTTTTCTGCCACATTTGCGTGTATGGCCGGGACTGCCCTTAATTTCAATAAATCTTTATAGTTGGGCCAGTCCCGACCCAGAATAATGGGATGTGGTAACCTTTCCGCTACCCCAACTACCAGGGAACGTTTCATCGGACCGACCGATAAATATGCATTTACTGTGGGGTATGTTGCCGTGTCTCCATGGATACAGGAGATCGCCACCTGACCTTGTGGCTGCCACACCATACCGCCCAAGAGAGATGCTCTAATTAAGGTCTGACCACACCCTGTGTCCACTAATGCATGGGTCTTCACATTTCCAAAAATCACCTTAACAATACAAGGCCCCTCCCGACCATTTTTCCCTCGCTTACCCGCTTCAGATGCCAGATTACAGACGGCCACGTCACACTCCATCGCAGATGGGCATGACCTAGCCTGATGTCCCGGCTGGCGGCACCTAAAACAGGTAGGGGGAAAGGAGGGCACAGTATTAAATGGTCTGTCCCGCTGCTGGTATGGCAACGGGGCAGGGGCAGCACCTCTACCCCAGCTGGGGGCCAACCTTGGTCTCCATGAAGAGGAGGCAAGGTCGCCCATTGGGGTTGGTGCTCTCGGAGGTCGTTGACCCGGTCCTGGTGGTGGGGCTGATGGAGCAGAGAGAGGAGGTGGGGCTCGGCTGCTCCGTTGAGGTAGCGGGGTGAGTAGCCCGGTCTGGGCGGATACCAGGGAGTCCTCGAAGTCCTCAGCGAGCTTGACTGCCTGTTCCAGGGTGTTGGGGTTGTGGCGCCGTATCCATCCTTGGGTCTCGGCGCCGACCACATGACAAAACTGCTCAATAACGATTGCCTACCCCATCTGGACAGTTGTTTTTAGCGCCGGGGTGAGCCAGTGTATCATGTGGTCACAGAGCTTCTGCGCGACCACCCTGGGGCGTACGTTCGGGGACCTCCTGTACTCCCTGAACCTCACTCGGTGCGTTTCCTCCGTAATGTTAAGACGGCGGAGAATAGCCAGTTTTACCAGGTCATATTGAGCGGCGTCGTCATCCCCCATCGCCTGGTAGGCTGCCTGCGCTTCCCCAATCAGGCAGGGTCCCAGCTGGCTTGCCCAGAACTGTCAGGGCCATGACGCGGTGGTAGCCAGCCGCTCAAATGCCACCAGGTATGCCTCTGGATCATCATCCGCCGTCATTTTATGCGTCCTTGCTTTGGGCGCTATGAAGCCGCGTTCCGCTGCTGCTGTGGGAGGTATTGCCAGCCCGACCCTCTCGATCAGCGCGGTGTACCTCTCCTCTCTCCGTCTTTCCTCCCCCTCCCGTCTGCTGTCCAGCTGCTCCAGCAGCGCCGACAGTGTTGCGTAGTCCATCCCACCACGTGTGGCAAAGTGGTAATGACGTGCAGGTGAGTGCAGTGCAGAAGAATCACACAGACAACGTTGGTACAGGTGCAAGGGTGTTTATTTAATTTAATAAATGTCCAGAGCCTTAAGGCAAAACCTGCAAATAATAATAGTGCTGGAAGTGATACAGCGGCGTGTATCACTTCTATTTGTAAATCCTACGGGTTTGACCCGCAACCCCAAAGTCCCGTTCAGACACCCACACTAAACACAAACACAAAGACAGTGCGTGATTAAAGTGCTAAAGGTGCAAACAAAAGACAGTTCCTGTAGTGCAAAGGTGCGTGGTGAAGTCCGGGTTTTTCGCTGGCCGGCGGCTGCAGCTCCGGATCGTGCTCAGTAATCTTTGTGAGAAACGACACACAAGACACACAGTGTAAATACACAGACAAGCAATCACTCACGGTTTTTAGCACAAACAAGACGGGCTCCTTCTAGGTTATTTGGTTTAACCATCTGCAAAGGAACAGATCACTCAAGCCATGCCCCCTATTTATACCCTCGCCCATGACCCCGAGGTTAACGAGCGCATCCGCTCCTCCAGTCCTCGGATGCCACGCCGCTTACCGTCTGGGTCACTGAGCTCGGGTGCCATGGCTCCGCCCCCTTCCGAACTGACCGACTTCCATCTACCCTACGGAATAAATTGTCGTGCCATTTCATTAAGGGTACTCTGTTCCTCGTATACCGTGCTCTCACAGGTCGAGAGGGAGATCTAACACTAAGACTCATTCGATCTCTGTCACAGTACCAATCAAAATTGGTACCATATTAATTTATGAGCTCTGATTGGTCCAAATGAGTATGTGTAGTGAATGTTTGAAACATGTACTCTACTATGCGTTTTTGACCCATTAGGAAAAAAAAACAGCTGCAAACAACCCAGCTGCAAACAAAAAACAAAACTGCTACAAAAGAAAAAACTGCTACAAACAAACAAAAATCACAATGGAAAAGACAAAACCAGCAAAGAACGCATCAGAGAAAAATAGAACACTGTATCAGTCTTTGTATAAAGAGATTTAAACGAATTGTGGAATGAAAAGTAACAGGCAAACAACAAAACAGAAAAGCAAACAAAGTCTTTATTATTATAATTAATTAATTAATTTATTTATTTACTTACTTATTTATCAGGAGACACACTACCTTTGTAAATGCAAAGCAAAAAGTTGACAGTTCCCAAGGACATTCTGAAAATGTTCATCATTCTACTGCCTCGATACCGGGTCAAAGCGTCCCAGTGACAGAAGTATTTTTTTTCATTTTTCGATAACACATCTACTTATATGGAATATGATCGTATTCTACAGGTGAAATCACACCAACAGCCTGGATGTACCATCACTAGTTGGGCTTTAAGCTTGAATGTTTCTCTTCAAAATAAAATAGATTTCGAAATGCACAAGCTTTACAATGATGCCCAACTTGTGGTGGCACATTAAAATAATATACGCAATATCAAAATAACATTTCATTTCTGTCTTTTAAAATTTGGACATATTTTTTCAGTGAGTTTCCAAATTCAGTGATTGAGTGTAACATATTATAACGTAATGTTGTTGAAGCTGACACCCGGGATCCTTCAAGAAGCTGCTTGGTGAGATTCTGGAATCAATAATCTACAAACAGCCAAACAAGCAGGATGGGCCAAATGGCTTCCTCTCGTTTGTAAACTTTCTTATGTTCTTATGTTCTTATATACAGTAAATAATAAGCAACATAACACATAATGTTCCTTTTTTTAGCATTTGGGGAAAAAAAATATTATTAAACTTTACCTTTCAAAAAGTCTCTCTTTGCCTCTGTTTCAGTTTTCAGTTCCGATGTAGAGTTTGATAGTGCCAACCAGTTTACCTGTGTGCTTTATGAAGCTTGATACTGGGAGTTTGGGTCTGAAGTCCACAGGCCACATACCCGGGAAGTTCCCCGGCATTCAAATTATGGCCCACTAAAAAAATGGCCAAACCCAGTCATGCAAACAAAAAAAATAGACTGGATCACTGTCATGCAGATTAAAAGTTTTGAAAAAACAGACCACGACACCTCCTGATGTCCATCCTGATATCCATCCCCTAAACAGCTCAGTTAACTTACTACCTAAACCTTTTCAGCGACACTACTTTCCTCCTCCTGTCTTCAAGTTCCACAACCAGCTTTTTGCCACAAACAGAGCTAATGGCTGCTTCTGCTTCTTTGGATATGCCCGTCACTATTCACAACTCATGTCTCCACACATTACTCCTGTGTTGGCGTCGCTACACTGGCTTCCAGTTCATTATAGGATTGATTTTAAAATTCCATTACTTACTTTCAAAGCACTTAATGGCCAGGCACCAGACTATTTAACTGAGATGTTGACTCCATATCAGCCTACGCGTACATTGAGGTCAGCTGACAGTGGCTTGCTTTGTGTTCCGAGGGTAAAGCGCAATAAGGGGGGGCTGCTTTTTGTTATAATGCACCCAGATTGTGGAACTCACTGCCATCCTCTGTCAGAGATGCACCTTCAATGGCAATTTTTAAAGTAAGACTTAAGACACATTTTTATAACATAACCTTTTAAATTGAATGTATTTTTAATCTGTTTGGTCTTTTGGTTGTATTGAGACTTGGTGACCCCAAGATGCAACCAAGTTCTGTAATTCTCCAACTGTGGTCCTTGGATTTCCCTTTGCCTCCCGAACCATCTGCCTCACTGTGCGTGGGGGCAAGATACACTTGTGTCCTCTACCAGGCAAGTTTACCACTGTTCCAGTGGATTTGAACTTCTTAATTATTGCCCTAATAGTGGTAAGTGGTATATTTAGTTTTTTAGCTATTGTTTTGTACCCATTGCCTGATTTATGAAGGTCAACAACCATTTGTCTCTTTTCATTTGTGAGTTCTTTGCCTTTCCCCATGGTGATGGATGACAAATGGATTTCATATGCATGTTACCTCATTTTTATACCCCAGTGAAACAGGAAGCCATGGAAGTCCACAATACAGTTCCTTAAGACTGAGATGAACTTAAAGAAGTAGAATGTTAATGCAGATTTAATTTTGTTTGATTTTATTTATAAGAATCTTTAGGGGTGCCAATAATTCTGGCATCTTTTTAAGAACATTTTATTACTTGTTAATAAAAAAAAACGTTTTCTCTGAGCAATTGTATTAGAATATGGTTTTCCCATATATTTGAGCATAAAATACAGCTAATTACCTGTGTTGTTTATTTTACACAGCCTTTTTTGCTCATCTTTATCAAGGGTGCCAATAATTCTGGAGGTGACTGTATATATTAGTATATATTAGTATTCATATATGTTTACTTACTATATACAGTATGCTGTTGTGTTTGTATTTTAAATGTATTTTCTTTGTAAAGCGCTTTGAGCTGCTTCGGCATGAAAGGCGCTATATAAATACATAAAATAAATCAAATGAAATGTCTGCTGAATCCCATTTAATAAAAATAATAAATATTTATATCCTCGTGAGACCTCAGTCTATGTGTTGCGTTATGGTACAGAATCTTTAATTTGACACATTTTGGCAAATTAAAATGGTTTTTTTCCACTGTAAATGTCTGATCAGGTTGCCTCTCGAGACCATGCAGTATATTATTTGCAATTTGTACTTATATTGTATGGTAGCTCTCAAGAAGATAAAGCACCATTCATGTGGAGTACAAAACAAAGCACAAAATTTAACAACAGCAAGGAAAAAAAGATGGTAAGAAGAAAAACAATCAAATACAATCTAATCATTATACTCATCAAAGGCAAAGAGTAACGTCAGAACTCAAACTAAAACATTTTAAGTTAAGTAAAGGCAATATTATAAAAATATGGTTTTAGTCGAGATTTTAAAATAGCAATTGAGGGTGAATCTCTGATAAAACAAAAAAGATAATGTAAAGTTCCAGAGTCCAGGAGCATTAGAACAGAAACCAGCCTCTCCCTTCCTTTTGTGATTCACCCTCAGAATACACAGAAGGCAGCATCAGCAGATCTCAGAGTGTGTTCTGGCTGATAAGGAGGATGTCATTCAAATAATTTCACTGCTTCAAACCAATCCTTCAAGGCACAGGAAGCCAATCACTAAAAGCTGCTTCAGAATATCATAATGTATTTGTCATTTAGTAACTAGAACATAAGAACATAATCTCCACTTGTGACCCCTGGTCCTTGTTTCTTTTTTCATGTCAAAAAACTCCCCAGGGTCGACATTGTCAATACCTTTTAGAATTTTGAATGCTTGAATCAGATCACCGCATAGTTTTCTTTGTTCAAGACTGAATAGATTCAATTCTTTTAGCCTCTCTGCATACGACATGCCTTTTAAACCCGGAATAATTCTGGTCACTCTTCTTTGTACTCTTTCTAGTGCAGCAATATCCTTTTTGTAGCGAGGTGACTAGAACTGAACACAGTATTCTAGGTGAGGTCTTACTAATGCATTGTAAAGTTTTATCATTATTTCCCTAGATTTAAATTCAACACTTTTCACTATATATCCGAGCATCTTGTTGGCCTTCTTTTATAGCTTCCCCACATTGTCTAGATGATAGGGCTGGGACGATAGTGGGGTTTTTTTTACTATCGATGCATCGTTTTCATAAAGACCCGATACATTGTTTTTTTCATAACACAAAAGAAACGTGTAAATAATATGTACATATATTTTCATCAAATCTAATCACGAAAAGTAAACGTTTGTCCAGTTAAACTTAAAACTACACATTTATAATTATTTATGTCTAGTCACACTGTCGGCGAGGTTCCCCACAAAAAGTTAATAAAACATTAAAAATATTACTGTCTTACCTTAAGATGTCTTGACAGCAACTGGATGGGGGGGGGGGACTCCAATGGGGAACACAAGAATAACTATTTAAAGTAACAAAGTCTGTGCTCTCTCCAGAGCTTATTTACTGTTTTTATTCAGAAATATACAGCATCCACATTCCCCGGTTTCAAAGAAGAACGGAGTTTGCTCACAAGCATCCCTGCTTTGCTGAACTCTCGCTCGCTCTGGATTGATGTTGCAGGGATACTTTACAGGCAGCAGTGTGGAGTAGTGGTTAGGGCTCTGGACTCTTGACCGGAGGGTTGTGGGTTCAATCCCCAGTGGGGGACACTGCTGTTGTACCCTTGAGCAAGGTACTTTACCTAGATTGCTCCAGTAAAAACCCAACTGTATAAATGGGTAATTGTATGTAAAAATAATGTGATATCTGTATAATGTGAAATAATGTATAATGTGATATCTTGTAACAATTGTAAGTCGCCCTGCATAAGGGCGTCTGCTAAGAAATAAATAATAATAATAATAATAATAATGCTCTTTGCCAAGGCTGCTAGGTTGGGAAAGCGCGTCTGGTTATTTTTGCACCAAATCAGGGGATCTTCACTGATATTTAATGGCGTTTCAGAAGCATAAATAGTCATCTCTTGTTGGATTAAGGTTTCCTTGGAAGTAGTGTGTGTTTATTGCCGTCCACGAAGTAACAATTCCATTGCTTGTTCGGTCTTCATTTTCTTTTTAACAGGTAAGTCCTCTGTGCTGCACTCACTTGTACAGGCACGATTTCTGTCATTTTCGAGGTTGTCCTTCACCAGCCTCACTAGTTTTGGAAGACAGTGCTTCAGACACGCAGGCTTTGGCTTGTTCGGATAGGAAATCCAGATGGTGAAATCATGGAGTCAAGAAATGACTCAAAAAGCAGTGGCATAACCTCATTACTTGGGTCATTCAGCTGATGTAAACAGAATCGCTGAGACAAATTACGCAGTAGTAGAGGTAGTATCTCAGCCATTAGCTTCCACTGCTCAGTCGTGAGATCTAAAGTAGCTACGTCAGACTTTTTGGACAAAACAGCAAGAACTGGCCATTTTAATTCAAGAAGGCGTTCAAACATATAATAAACCGTGTTCCACCTTGTTTGTATGTCCTGTATTAACTTGAGTGGTGCTTTTTGTGTGTTCAGCATTTCTGTTTGTTTCCTATTTAAAGCGCTTGCTGCCATCTCAGACTTTTTAAAATGTGCAACCAGTCTCCTTGCTGCTGTCACTAACGTATAGACTTGTCGTACATCCTCCAAGCTTTTCTGAATGCAGAGATTTATATAAAGTAACATAGCACACTCGCGTGCAGAAAGCAAAGATATTGCTCTGCACACATTGCCCGCGTTGTCATGAACACAAGCTATTACTTTTGTAGCCACTTCAAACTCTGTGTTTATCTGATTGATCGCTTCTGCTAAATTCACAGCTGTGTGTCTCTCATGTAATTTTTGTGTCGCTAATACTTTTGACTCGAGTTCCTAGTTTTGTTAATGTAATGGCAGGTGATGCTTCTTGTGCCATGCTTGTCCATACATCGGTAGTGATGGACATTGAATTACCTTCCTGGCTTAAATCCTGTCTAAGCTTTTCCTTTGCAGTTTCGTGATCCAGAGTAATGCATTTGGAGATTGTCTTTCGACAGGACATTTCATAGCCCGGAACAAGATTCGCAATCAGATTATTAAATGTAGCTCCCTCTACTATACTAAGAGGTCTGCTATCTTGTGTGTCAACATCCACGATCAAGCCTGTTATTTATTTTGCTCTAATGCCTTTTGGATTTTCTTTCCAAAATAAGCTGTCACTGAAGGTGTTGCTTACTTTTGTTTTTTTACTTGTGTTCCCGCTGTCGTATTTTGTCGGGTGCTGTCTTACTAAATGATCCCGTAGGTTGCTAGTTTTGCCACAGAAGCTCATTAAAACTCCACAAACAGCGTATTTCCAAATGTCTGACGGCATTATTAAAATTAAATAAAATTGACAATTTAACTAGCAAAATCTGATCCTGAAATGCAGCCTTCCTCTAGTCTCTTCTCTGGGTTTTATTTTTTTGTCACGTTTATTACTCTGAAAACGTACGTGCTGCGTAGGGGCGGGAGTTTTTTTTTTAACTTATTATATAAAGCAGTGTTCCCCACTAAAATATTGTGGAGGGCCACATAAGTAACCCTGCGATCATTGGCGGGCCACATAGACATATTATAACCCCCTTATCCCCAAATAATAGAAATGGAATACGTTTTTGACTTCCCTTTACTCGTTGGAACTTCGGAAAGGAGTGAACTTGCTTGTAATATTCTGATAACATGGTTCGTAGGAGGGGGTTGCGGCGCGCAAGCAGTAAGAACATAAGCCAGTAATCTGTGACAACTGCATGATGTGGGAAATCCGAGAAAACCCAACAGAGCTCAACCAAGTGTGTATAAAGTGCTGCAAAATCCAGGACTTGCTTAAACTAGTAAATGTGCTAGAAATGGAGCTGGAGGAAATGAGACAGCAACAGGAGCTTGAGGAGCTGACACACCCACAATTCATGGAAGTCTGCACCCCTAGCAGACTGAAAGCCACCAGGGAGATGGAAGAGAGTCGAAACAGCTGGGTTCAGATAGGCAGAAGCAGGGGAAAAAAGAAACTTCGTAAAACACGGAAACACGGACATCCAACAAATTTGAGCCACTTCAACATTTAGATGATCTAAACCAACATCGAGAGAATGAAAGGAACAACATCCAGGACCCTATAAACAGTGCTGGCCAGTCAGCAAAAAGAAGGGAGGTCATGATTGTTGGGGACTCCATACTGAGAAACACAGCAAGTTCAGATCGCAGTTTGGACCCTCTTACTACAACAGTGTGCTGCCCTCCAGGAGCCTCTGTCAAGCACATCACTGAGAACGTGGACAGGCTCCTAGAACGAACAGGAGACGACCCGGTAGTAGTTGTCCACAACGGTACAAGCAACATTGGAAGAGACAGGCCAAGATCCCTGCAAAACAAATTCAGAGAGCTAGGAAGGAAATTAAAAGACAAAACTGTGGTATTTTCTGGGATACTGCCGGCACCTTGCAAAGGACCATATGGACAGCTGGAAATACAAAATCAAAATGCATGGCTGAAATCGTGGTGCACACAGGAAGGCTTCACCTTTCTTGAACATTGGAGCGCATTCTACAACAAGGACTATCTATATAGGTGGGATGGACTGCACTTAAACAGAAAGGGAACCAATCTACTCTGAGAAAAAATCCTTAAGGAGGTCCAGAAGCATTTGAACTAGAAAGGGGGGGGGGGGGGAGAGAAAAAAAACAGAAGGGAGACCACATCAAAACAAGGGCAACAACTCAGGTAAGACAGCTATTAAATGTATTTATCTTAATGCTAGAGGTCTCAGAAATAAAATGTTAGAACTTGAAGCTACTGCACTAACAAGTAACTACGATGTGGTAGGTGTTACAGAAACTTGTTTGCCTGAGAGTGATGGAGACGAATAAAATATTAGTGGGTAGACACTGTATAGGAAAGACAGGCAGGACAGAAGAGGCGGAGGGGTAGTGCTATACATAAGAAATAGTCTTGAAGCCCAGGTGTTAAATCTGGACAAAGAAAAGAACACCAAATCAATATGGGGCAGAATAATAGACAGAAATTCAAAGGGCATATGTGACGGGGACTGCCCCATCTTTGTGAATGTGGTTGGGACTGGCAGGGAGGGGGTTAAAATTCTTCCCTGCCAGGAAAACATGCGAGAATGTGGCTGGAGCCCTAATTGAATAATCAGCAATTATTGATTAATTGGGCTCCAGCCACAGGGGATAAAAGCCAGGGGAGAGGCCCTGGCTAGGGGGGAGAGTTCTAGAAGAGGAGAAGTGTTTTTGTGTGTGCTGTGTTTTTTGACCAGTGAAGGCAACGCCCAGCCTGGAAACTTTATTTGTAAGTTTTGTTTGGTGTTTATTTTGTGCTGGAAACCTTTTTGTTTGGCCCTTGTGCCTATTTATTTGATTATTTTTGTTTATTAAAAAGCTTTATTTTGAACTTCAAACTGTCTCTGAGTCTCAACCTCTGCCAATCCTGTCACAGTTGGTGTCAGAAACGGGATAGCGCCACCTGGAGGCTCAGAGCAGTATTTTTTTTTTTTTTCTTGAATTTTGGGAGTTTTTTTTGGGAAAAAAAAGAGAAAATGGGGAAGAAGAGCAGACAGCGGCAAAGGCAGGAGATGCAGCAGGTGAAGAAATGTAAGCTGCTGCAACAACAGCCACCCCAGCTGGAGGACCCAGCTAGCCTTTTTCCCTGGTGCTCTTGGTGCGGGAAGGTGGATCATCGGTGGAGGTCCTGTCCAGATGGGCCACCAGCTGACTGGTGTGGGCGCTGTGAGGCGGATGGCCACAGCTGGGCAGGATGCCCCCACAATCTGGACTAGGAGCAGCTGCAAACCCCGTCCTTGGCAGCCACCCCACCACTTCCAACATCACCACCTTCACCACCATCCCAGGAAATATGGGACTGGTTGATGCACCCTGAGGCAGACCTCTTCCACGACCTCCCCATAGTTATCAACACGCTGTGCCGTCGAGATGGGGGGAGGTGGGAAAAGTGGGAGGAACAGCATCACCCGGCGTCCTTCGCAGAGCTGGCTCTGATGGTCGTTAACTACCTGGCGGTAGATATGGGAGAGCCCCCAGTCATTCCAATAAAGAAGGTAGAGCTGTCTTCCCGAGAGCCAGAGAGGGGTGAGCTGTCGTCCCGAGAGCCAGAAGGGGAGGAGCCGCCGTCCCGAGAGCCAGAAGGGGAGGAGCCGCCGTCCCGAGAGCCAGAAGGGGAGGAGCCGCCGTCCCGAGAGCCAGAAGGGGAGGAGCCGCCGTCCCGAGAGCCAGAAGGGGAGGAGCCGCCGTCCCGAGAGCCAGAAGGGGAGGAGCCGTCGTCCCGAGAGCCAGAAGGGGAGGCACTGCCGTCGCCCAGAGAGGGGGAGCCGCTGCCGTCGTCCAGAGAGGGGAAGCCCGAACGTCCACAGCCCGAGAGGGAGGAGCCCGAACGTCCACAGCCCGAGAGGGAGGAGCCGGAACGTCCACAGCCCGAGAGGGAGGAGCCGGAACGTCCACAGCCCGAGCGGGAGGAGTCGGTGCGTCCACGGCCCGAGAACGGGAAGCCCACAGGCCCAGGGCTGAAGGGACCCGCAGGGGAAGAATACAGGCTGTTCCCACCTCCACCGCCAGCAGAGGGGGAACAGCCGGAGCTGTCTCTCCCTCCACCGCCAGCAGAGGGGGAACAGCCGGAGCTGTCTCTCCCTCCATCGCCTGGGGTTGCCTGCCTGTCCGCATCGCCTGGGGTTGCCTGCCTGTCCGCATCGCCTGGGGTTGCCTGCCTGTCCGCATCGCCTGGGGTTGCTTGCCTGTCCATATCGCCTGGGGTTGCCTGCCTGTCCACGCCGCCAGGGGGTCCAGAGGGTCCAGCGTCACCAGAGGGGCCAGGGGGTCCCACATCGCCAGGGGGTCCAGAGGGTCCAGAGGGTCCAGCGCCGCCGGAAGGACCAGAGTTGCTGTTCCCGCCTCCGCCAGCAGAGGGAGACGAGTTGCTGTTCCCACCTCCGCCAGCAGAGGGTGACGAGTTGTTGTTCCCGCCTCCGCCAGCAGAGGGAGACGAGTTGCCGTTCCCGCCTCCGCCAGCAGAGGGAGACGAGTTGCCGTTCCCGCCTCCGCCAGCAGAGGGAGACGAGTTGCCGTTCCCGCCTCCGCCAGCAGATGGAGACGAGCCGTTGTTCCCGCCTCCGCCACCAGAGGGAGTCGGGCCGCCGTTCCCGCCTCCGCCACCAGAGGGAGTCGGGCCGCCGTTCCCGCCTCCGCCACCAGAGGGAGCCGGGCCGCCGTTCCCGCCTCCGCCACCAGAGGGAGCCGGGCCGCCGTTCCCGTCTCCGCCTCCCGAGGGTCCGCTGCTGCTGCCGTCGCCTCCCGAGGGTCCGCTGCTGCTGCCGTCGCCTCCCGAGGGTCCGCTGCTGCTGCCGTCGCCTCCCGAGGGTCCGCTGCTGCTGCCGTCGCCTCCCGAGGGTCCGCTGCTGCTGCCGTCATCTCCCGAGGGTCCGCTGCTGCTGCCGTCGCCTCCCGAGGGTCTGCTGCTGCTGCCGTCGCCTCCCGAGGGTCCGCTGCTGCTGCCGTCGCCTGGGGTCTTCGGGGATCCTGCTTCGCCTGGGGTCGCTACACTATGGCCGGAGCCCCACGGAGGGGAGTTGCCGGCCATGAAGAGGGGGAGGGAGGTCAGGAGACCATCTCCCCCAGCGGCACTTTTGCGGCAGGATAGTGTGTGGCCGGAGCCCCGGAAGACGGAGCTGCCGGCCACGAAGAATTGGGTGGTGCCGGACGTCCCACCATGGCCATCCCCATGGACACTGTGCTTCCCCCTCTTCCGGGACTGAGACTGAGGGGGGAGGTGGCCATTTAGGCCATGTTGTGCTTGGCACAAGGGGGGGGATATGTGACGGGGGACTGCCCCGTCTTTATGAATGTGGTTGGGACTGGCAGGGAGGGGGTTAAAATTCTTCCCGCCAGGAAAACATGCGAGAATGTGGCTGGAGCCCTAATTGAATAATCAGCAATTATTGATTAATTGGGCTCCAGCCACAGGGGATAAAAGCCAGGGGAGAGGCCCTGGCTAGGGGGGAGAGTTCTAGAAGAGGAGAAGTGTTTTTGTGTGTGCTGTGTTTTTTGACCAGTGAAGGCAACGCCCAGCCTGGAAACTTTATTTGTAAGTTTTGTTTGGTGTTTATTTTGTGCTGGAAACCTTTTTGTTTGGCCCTTGTGCCTATTTATTTGATTATTTTTGTTTATTAAAAAGCTTTATTTTGAACTTCAAACTGTCTCTGAGTCTCAACCTCTGCCAATCCTGTCACAGCATAATAATAGGAGCATGCTATAGACCACCAAATTCAGACACTGAGCAAAATAATCTGTTATACAATGACATTAGAAATGCGTGTAGAATAGGAGAAGTCATACTTATGGGGGATTTCAACTTCCCCCATATGAAATGGGAGAACCCGGTGGGGAGCACGACGGACAAAATTGAAATGGTGGAAATGCTCCTGCTCCTCTCCCTCGGGTGGTGGTGGTGGAGGCAGAGGCAGCTCCTGCTCCTCTCCCTCAGGTGGTGGAGGCAGAGGCAGCTCCTGCTCCTCTCCCTCGGGTGGTGGTGGTGGAGGCAGAGGCAGCTCCTGCTCCTCTCCCTCGGGTGGTGGTGGTGGCGCTGCCGGCTCCTCCGACCGCAGGGGTAGGGCTGGTGGCGCTGCCGGCTCCTCCGACAGCGGGGGTAGAGCTGGTGGCGGGCGTCTCCGCTGGGCTCCCTTCAGCAGCAAAAACAGCGGCTGCTGTGGAGCCTGAGCTTCACGCCCTCGTCCCTCCCAAAAAAAAATAGGGGTTTGGGCCTTCAGCTCCTCCCCTCCGGACACAGGACGCACTGGCTCCTCCCCTCCGGACCTAGGACGCCCCGACTCCTCCCTCTCGGGCCGTGGACGCACCGACTCCTCCCTCTCGGGCCGTGGACGCACCGACTCCTCCCTCTCGGGCCGTGGACGCACCGACTCCTCCCTCTCGGGCCGTGGACGCACCGACTCCTCCCTCTCGGGCTGTGGACGCTCAGGCTCCTCCCACTCGGGCTGTGGACGTTCGGGCTCCTCCCACTCGGGCTGTGGACGTTCGGGCTCCTCCCACTCGGGCTGTGGACGTTCGGGCTCCTCCCACTCGGGCTGTGGACGTTCGGGCTCCTCCCACTCGGGCTGTGGACGTGGCAACAAGGGCTCCTCTTCTTCATCCTGCATGGGGCATAGGGCCAACGTGTGCCCATATGCCCCACAGCCAGGGCACCACTCCCCCATCCCAGTCTTTGGGCCATTGCCTGTAGGGTCCTGTGGACGGAGCAGGGTATGGTGGTGTGGCTAGTTTGGCCACAGTCAAAACACCACAGCCCTGCTTCTGCCTTTCTCCCTTTGCCCTCCTGTGCTCTTCTCCAGCCTCTTCTCCCCATTTCTTCTCCTTTTGTTTTTTTTTTTTTTTTTTCCAAAAACAAACTGCGGTTCCCGCTCTGGCCTGAGCCCTGGAGGCGCTGTCGTCCCGGTTCTGACACCACGTGTCACAAAGACGGCCGGAGTTGGTGGCGTCATACCAGATGCAGGAAGTAACACACAGGGACTTGGATTATGGTTAGGCTGAGCGCGTGATCGTGCTCAGCATTTAATAAACAGAACAGAAAATAAAAGGTTTGAAACACAAAAACACAGGACACGGCACTTGTAGCCAAAATAAACAGACGAACAAAACGGACTAGACAGTACACAGACAGACAGACAAACGAAACACGGTGAGTGAGACAGTTCTTTCCTTATTATTATTATTATTATTATTATTATTATTATTATTATTCTTATTCTTTTTACCTCCTTCTCCACACTCGTTCTCCACTCACCGAACACCTAACCCCCAGTGAGTGAAAACATGCAGCTTTTATGCAGTTGTACCGAGATTCGATTGCTAGTTAATCATTCAATTGGAATCTCGGTACAACTGTACGTGAATTAATTAAAGTGCAATTCCCCGTGCTCACATATTACTTTTTACTTGCACGTGATGTGATGTGCCATCCTCGTGCCTAAATACAAATATACAATTTACACACACGTGAAACACAGACCGCTTATATCCCGTGTACCAATGCCTATACACCAACATTTACACACAACACGTAACATATAACATACACAGGGGGGGCACTTTGCCACAGTAGGTTACAAAGCACCCCTGTTAACACTATCACTATCCCCTCCTTCATAAACTTTATATTAACAGGCCAAACACACACACACATACGCCCACAGCAATCACTACCCCCAAACGTCATCATTAGAAACAGCCTCATAAATATAAAACTACCCAATTGCAATTCCATTTATGTATATAATTAAAATGCGGGGGCTTTCAAAGTAGTTTAAACTTGTTTAGACTTGTTTATTTTGTCTCTGTACCAGGGACGCAACAACACAATGAGAATGTTAGCATACAAACACTTGGTGGTGAGGGGGTGTGTCAAAGACGGCCGGAGTGGGTGGCGTCAGACCAGATGCAGGAAATAAACAGACAGAGAGTTGTGGTTTGATGGAGCTGAGCGAATGCTGTCGCTCAGCATTTAATAAACAGAACAGAAAATAAAAGGTTTTAAACACAAAAACAGGACACACCACTTGCGCCAAAATAAATAGACAAACGTACTAAACACTTAACAAACGGTGCACAGAGACAAACAAACACGGTGAGTACAACACTTATAGTTACGCATTCTTTCACTATTTAGTTTCTCCTTCTCCACACCCGTTCTCCACTCTCGAACACCCAACCCCGACTTCATGAAAATGTGCATCTATATATACTGTTGTGCTGGGATTCAATTACTAATTAATTATTCACTTGAATCCCAGCACGTGAACTAATTCTGTGCAACCCCGTGCTCACATATTACATTTAACCAGCACGTGAAGTGATTTGTGCTCTCCTCGTGCCTAAATACAAATCTACACTTTTTAAATACACGTGAAACACAGACCCGTTTATATCCTGTGTACCAATCTATACACCAACATTAACACACGCAACATACAACACATAACACACAATTGCACACAGGGGCGGGGCACATTGCCACAGGGTGTAAGGACAGTATGGCCTGGTTGATGTAAACAATAGATACGTTAAATCCATTTTCCAGAGCAAAATTATTCGTATCAGGAAGGTACACCCGGACCCTGCAGCAGGTTTTGAATCAGATTTCCTACAGGTTTCAGTGAAAGAGATATTTTTGAATCGGCTTGGGCAGAGGGGGTGCTAGTATGGGGGCCATGCTTTCAGACAATTCGAGAGACGCGGTAAAGATGTTATCATTAAGGATGTAGTTTTTTGTTTTTTTGTTTTTTTAAAAAAAGCTGTTTTTTAAATATATGACTAGTTAGGATGTATGTAATACATGTGGAATTGACGTGTATATTTCGAACGTTAGACATTGAAAATAAATCATTATGTTTTTTTTTCTTTTATAAATATATACAAGAGTCTTTTTGTATGTTTTTTGTATGTAACCTACATAAGGGGTTGTGGCAAAGTGGTTAGTAAGGGGAACAGGTGTAGCGGTGATGCGGTGCAGGAGTGACAGGCAGACAACGATAATCCAGTGGAAAAACTTTATTTTATTTTAAGTCCTGGTCTAATGACCATACATAATAAGCCCCGGCAATACACAACGATGTGTAGAGCGCGGGGATGAAAACACAGGTTTACAGTCCTGGCAAAAGAAACAAAAACACGTTCACCCGTCTCGGGTGCGTGCAGTCGTGCTGGTGGTGAGTGAATACACTTTATTTTGTGACGGTTCGTGATGTGGTGATCCGGCTTGTGCTGGCCCAAGGCGACAACTCTGGATGTGCTTTAGCTGTCTGGTGGTTTCAAAAACACAGACAGTTATTGTACAGTGATAAACAAACACAAACTAACGTCCTTCTCGGTCCTTGGCTTAACCCAAACGAAGGAAAAGAACAGCGTTACCCTGGCCCCTATATGTAATCCCGCATGATATCTAGGTAAACGGTTGCAGCTGCCTCATTACTTGCAGCTGCCCCTCGTTTACCTGTCAAATCAATACGGTCTTACAACAGAGTCTCGCTTCCTTCCAGGCTTACCCACTTCCCGGTCCCGGAAACGAACTGTCAGGCCAGCCCTTCCAGATACTTCTCCTCCCGTTCTTTAGCGCCCTCACAGGTCGGGAGGAAGATTTATCACCAGAACTCATTGTATTTCTGTCACAGGGGTATATACTGTACTTCTTGATATGTATTTTTTGTATACAACTGTAAGTCACCCTTGGGTAAGGGCATCTGCTAAGAAATAAATAATAATATATTTTTTTTATGTTTTATTTGCTGGACAGAGCCTTGCTGCTTTTTCCAGGGAGATAATTTTATGTTTTATTTAATTACAGAAAACCAATGGGACAACTTTTCCAGGGAGCTTGTGCTTAGAAATGGATTTAACGTATCTATTGTTTACATCAACCAGGCCATACTGTCCTTACACCCCCCTCACCACCAAGTGTTTGTATGCTAACATTCTCATTGTGTTGTTGCGTCCCTGGTACAGAGACAAAATAAACAAGTCTAAACAAGTTTAAACTACTTTGAAAGCCCCCGCATTTTAATTATATACATAAATGGAATTACAATTGGGTAGTTTTATATTTATGAGGCTGTTTCTAATGATGAAGTTTGGGGGTAGTGATTGCTGTGGGCGTATGTGTGTGTGTGTGTTTGGCCTGTTAATATAAAGTTTATGAAGGAGGGGATAGTGATAGTGTTAACAGGGGTGCTTTGTAACCTACCTACACTGTAAATAAATGTACAATAAAAAATGGCTAAAACAGATAAAGCACAGATTACAACAGAAGTAAAAATAATGACTGAAATGTAATTTCTTGTAACTTATTTTTAAACAAAAAAAAGCTGTCATGCATCTAAAATTACTATTTAAAGAAATACACTGTAGTCAACTAATATTTTCATGAATTAAAAAAATAAATAAGTGGTGTTACTTTTAACGGTAAGCTTTCTGTTTTATAACAGCTATGTTACTGTTTATTTAAGGGCTCTTACTGTAGTTACGTTTTTCCTACAAACATAATGGAACAAAAATATGTTCCATTAGTTTGAATTTGAACTGGATGGTGTGCAGAATAGCCGTTGAGAAACATGATAATGCTATAAATAATGTTAAATAAAGAGTTATATTATGTACTGGCTGTGAAAGTTTTTCAGAGCTTCTCTGAATTTACTATTCATAATCATAGTGAACTATTTCTGTTCTGTACTGGTGATACTTTATTAATACATTTGATAAACACCTCAGCCTTAAATGAAATGGTAATAGAAAAATAAACGTGAAGGATAACGTTCATGGAACTGTCCCTGTTAAATCTGTTTTGACCAAGTAAGTTAGATGCAGTTCTGTACATGGCCCCGATGTGCTCCTGCAATACAAGCTTACTGCATAGAGTTTGCAAGCATCATCTATTACATGCACTTAAAACAACGTGTATTTTAATAATGAAAAAAGTGATTAAGGGGAACGGTGATACTCGTGGGTGGCCAAATGTATTCCTACCCTAGCGGTGTTACCTGAATCCTACATACTCTGCAACAACCTCTTCTAAAATATCACCAGATGGATGATTTCATACCTTTTGCAAGAGGGAAATAGGTCATTTTGTTACGTACACAAATTGTTTACTATCCGACATTTTATTTTGCTTGTTGAGTCTCAACACAGAAGACGGTCCATGATAGTACTTGTAAAAACTTTTGACGCTCAGAATTTTAAAATGAAAAAACTTGCTTATAGTAATCGTTTACTAATTTATAAAAATATAGTATTGCGATTGTTTTTAGGAAATATATTATCTACAATCTACTCACGTCTTAAATAAATAAATAAATAAATACAGGGTCTTTAGTAAACTGAAATCTTAGCGGCCTAAATTGAAGAAGGCCTATAAGATAGAGGCGTGAACCTACTCCACTTTATTACTTCCTTCTAATTTATTTTTACAGTAAACAGGTCTACTGTATTTGATTTTGCACGACAGCAACGCATATACTGAGACCGTGCTTCCTTTTGTTTTCTTCAAAATCGCACTTGAAGTACCAAAAATAACCCAGCCAAAAACGAAAAAAAATAAGTTAGTTTTATTTTCTAAATAAAAAAAAAAAAACATTTTATTGTTTTACTTAATTTATTCCTAAAATATTCTGTGTACAAAATGTGTTTTTCGGAGCGAGGGGTGGGCTTCTCGAACGTGCAGCCGTCATAGAGGGATACATATGGAAGCTTGCCTCCATATGTATAGGATAGATTGACTTAATTAAAATAAAGAAAGAAAGAATGAATACAAGTAACATTCACTAAACTATACTGAAAGATCGCCTTTTAAAAACAAATGAACATCAACTGAAAACAAACACAAAATAAAGGAAACACAAAAACATTAAATTACCTATGGCGTTTCAAAGAGTCCTCCGATTGAAAGTGTACACCCCCGTTACTGAACGAACAAGTGGAGATACCTAGGGTGTGCGTAGAGGGTTAAAAAAAAAAGTAACATCGTTGTCATGGGTCAAAAACAGCCGGGGGTTTGTTCGAGATCTTAACATGTAAATTAAGCAAAGGTGTTTTATGACGCTGCTTTACAAAGACAGGAGACGTCCTCAATAGTTCAAAGCTGTGTCGGCACCCCTATTCAACTGTTCTGGACTTGTTTTGAGGCTGCCTGACCCGACACCACAGACGTGTCAAACATAAACAGAAGAGCCGATACAAGGAATCTATTAACCCTAAAATAAAGTGCACGTATATATGGGTACTGCTTCTTTGTATGTTTTTCGCAAGGCTTCTAAATATATTATTCTTTGGTGGTTGTATTCTTTAAGAATGTGAAACAGCTAGTTTAGAGATATGCTGACTGAGGTGTTATGTTTAACAGGAAGCTTTCTGTTTTAAACAGCTAGTTTAGAGATATGCTGATTTTCTTTATACATACCGTGGTGAAGGCTGAAATGATTCCCTTTGTAAAGGGTATTTTGTATCCTCTTTATGCAATATGCTTTGTTGTTCTCATTCATACTGTTTGTAAATTCCCAGTCATTCTACAAGGTAATGTATGCTTGGTTTAATCTTTCTTCTTTTATAACATATCTATTATAATTTGACAGCAAAAAATCTTAATCTAACAGAAAAGAAACAATTCCAAAATAAATGAGGCCCAAATAACTTATGTAGAGAATTATTTTTCTATCCACATGTATGAAAAATACCACAAAGGTGTTTGATAAGATTTTCAGGTATTTAAGTATGTCATTTTGTTAAAATAATGCAAATACTTAGTTAAATACAGTAAAATCTTAAACATTATAACATACAGGCCATATCATGTTAAGTTAGATCATATTAAGTGTATCATAAAAAGACAACCATATCACATTTGCAGCTGCCTATCCGCCCAGTAAAATCAGAAACACGGTACTAAAAACATGTTTTTTTTTCTTTTTTTTTTACATAATGTCCGACCATTTGTGATTGTAAAACAATTTCTGACCTCCATTCAATCAATTCAGATAAGCGTCCATAGTTTGTCGCTGCTTACATCTGAACTAAAATATTTGTAACAAACTTGAACACTGTCTACAATTATAGACTATACTTGAACAGCAGACATGTATTTATTTATTTGTGTATGTATTAATTTCATCGCTTTGTAAATGTTTTCATCTTAACTAAAATAATTGTAATTATTAAAGAATTGAATTTACACACAACCAAACAGCCAACTTTGAAAGATTTTCATTTATTTTTTGTTTTTAGAACTTTAAATTGAAAATAATTAGATAACCTGTATACAGTAGATAGAAAGACCCCGTATTCGAATATCAGCCAACAGCCTTGTGGGAACAGTCCATGCATTACCCTTGATCAAGGTACTTTACTCAGATTGCTCCAGTAAAAACCCAACTGTATAAATGGGTAATTGTATGTAAAAAATAATGTGATATCTTGTAACAATTGGAAGTCATCCTCAATAAGGGCGTCTGCTAAGAAATAAATAATAAAAAAATAAATAATTACACAGTGAACAGCCCACCCCAAGTCTACCTCCCTGAAAAAAGAACAGGCTCAATAGACTTTTCACAGTTAGATAAGGTTCTTTTTCAGTGTAATAGTTTAAAATATTACATATTGATTAATAAGCCTTTATGTAAGATGTATTCTTCTGAAGGATAGTAGTTAAGACTCACTAAATAAAAAAACAGGTTTTTGTACCTTTTCTTCTCTAGGACTGCTTCTTTCTTCTTGGCCAAAAGACAGGGTCTGTTCACCATATTCCCCATAACTCTGCTGCTTGGTCAAAAAACAGACTCTCTTCCTTCTTTCTCTAAAAATATTATTCTTATACCTAACCACGTCTTGTATGGTATTAAAACAAGCACAATAAGACAAAGGACGTAGTGGTAACATTTATCAATGTCTAAAATACATTTTAAATCGTTTTTTAGAGTACATTACACATATCCAGGTCGCAGCCACTGCAATATTCAATTCAACCAGCAGATAGCAGTAGCCGGTATGGCTAATCCTACCTCGTTTATACAGTTTAACAGAAAAAGACGATTCTTAGTCCTAAACACGTCGTGTATGGTTTTAAAATAACCACATGAAGTCAAATAATATTGTTGTAACATTTATCAATGTCTAAAATACATTTTAAATCGTTTTTAGAGTTCTCTGTAATGTTAATAGAAACCAGTATGCAAATACAGGGGCATTATGGGTAGGTTCCTAAAATACCCTAAATCCTTTACAATGCAGCCTGTGCTAACCTTTATTGTATTCAAAAACAACTTTAAATCGTTTTTTAGAACATGTTGTAATATTAAAATCAACCATTAGATGGATACATGTTTATTATGGAATTGACACAGCTACCTACCACGGCCTGGAAATCCAACCGAAATGTAGGGCCCAGCGCATTTGAGTCTTGTTATTATGGGTTAATTTTCAGTATAATATGTGTATAATATATGGATTATGAGACTATTTTCTATGTTTATGGACTCTCTGTATGGTAATAACTCCTGATTATTGTTACGGAGGGTCTCAATCATAGTAAAAAATATTTAAGGACTCTCTGTATGGTAATAGCCCCTGGTTATTGTTACGGAGGGTCTCAAACATAGTAAAAAATATTTAGGGACTCTCTGTATGGTAATAGCCCCTGATTATTGTTATGGAGGGTCTCAAACATAGTCAAAAAACAATGCATTACAATACAACTTGCTTTCTCTTTCTTTCTGTCTTTTCTTTGTAATAGTCTATAAAATAAGGGTACAACAGACGACATTTTTAGGGAGGGCTATTTTTGACAGATGTCTGGTAAAAAGGGACAGGTCATAAATCACTCAAAAGCGTGGGGAAAAGGGGCGAGGCTTTAGAGCCATAAATCACTCTCGCGTGGGGAAAAGGGGAGGGGCTTAAGGCTCATAAATCAATCAAAGTGTGGGAAAATGGGAGGGGCTTAAGGGTCATAAATCAATCAAAAGCTGTGAAAGGGGCGGGGCTTAGAAAATTGACATACACTGTCGTGCCTTTACTACTGACAATTAGAACAACAACACATTGAGCTGCTTATGTTTAACAGAAGCAAGAGGGCCAGGGTTTTCCTGATGTCTAGCACGCGCATAGGTTTTCTTTTTTCAACACACTGAAATCCAGACACGCTGAAGAACATAATAGACTGACCGCGACGTGATTTGAACACACAGCCTTCTGACCTAGAGGCAGATGCACTACCGTTGTGCCATGAGGTCCAACCATTGCAAGTTAGCGATATTCTGTAATAAAATGTAGAGTGTAGTGCAGGCACCTGATATGAAGAGAAAGCACAAATCGAGAACTTGCAGGGCTCAGTTGTTGGCAGGTATGCTGAATGAGTCCTTCATCAGCAAGACAAAGGTGGTATAGAAAGAGCTCACATTAAAAATGAAGCAAAAGTTTGCACCCAAGATGGGGCTCGAACCCACGAGATTAAGAGTCTCATGCTCTACCGACTGAGCTAGCCAGGCTGTGGGTAAACAACCTTTAAATCACTTCTCAGTATTTGACTAGAAGTCTAACACGATATCCATTGTACCATAGCCTCTTGGACAGCTTGGGGGGCTATAGCTACCTTAACATTTTTCTTAGCACCCCTGTAGCCACGCCTCCCAGTGCAAAGGTTAAACTTTTGTATTTGGTTGCATGAAATTGATTAAGTTCCATCTTTTTTTTTAACCAAAAATAATAATAATACTATATATAATGAAGTCAAAGTTGCGCTATGTGCACCTTCATATAACATCGTATAAATGCAGGGTTTTATTACAGCACCGCCAGATTGATGAGCTACGAGAATCGACTGCTGCTCCAGAGGAGGGTTCATTTTGAGTTTCAGTGTTTTAAAATAAAATAACAAACAGAACGAAATTTCAATGTACCATTTGTAATTCAGTAATATGAGAGAATTGGTCAGGGGTCTGAATACTTTTGCAAGGCACTGTATATATATATATATATATATATATATATATATATATATATATATATATATATATATATATAGTAAAAGACTGGACCCACTCAGGTTCGTTGCCCCTTTAAAAATAGACCCAACACGTAAGAAATGGAAAGAGTTTTTTTAAGCGCGGTTGCGCTATATTTTAATAAACACAAAAATAAACAAAATACAAAACAAAACCTAACTCCGTTTGGAGCGCTTACTAAATAGGTATTTCCCTGGCTAACTTGCAGGACGGCTAAGCCGTTTACCTGACACCGAACACAAAAACCACACGGGTTCAACACCGCACTTACTTCTCTGGACTGCTCGGAAGCAGAGCACCTCACTTCTGCCTCCTTCTACTCAGCAGCCCCGTGCAGCCTGGCTGCACGTCTTAAATACCCTGCACCCGGTTCTAATTTTTAATCACCCCCGGGTGCAGGGGATAACACATAATAAAACAATTACCAAACAATTAAATTAAACAATAACACAATTAGCAAATTAAATGAAACAATACAGCAAACAAACAAACAAACAAACAAACAAAGGTACATTCTCTCGCAGGGAGGTTTTAACACTTCCTCCTTGCTGTCTCACCCAACCCGCTATCTTACAATATATATATATATATATATATATATATATATATATATATATATATATTAGGGCTGCAACGATAAAATCGAAAATCGATATTTTTATCGATTTTCCTACTTATTACGATCATCGGTAATAAAACTGGATGATCGATAATGGCAAAGTTTATTAAATTTCTGGAATTTATCAACTAAATGTTGCACCAAACTTCCTATATTGGCATTTAAATTACAGGACGCCACCATTATGTCTACTTGAAATACCGACACAAATACCCGGCACTAAGGTTCAAATGTATCTCCTCAAGTGCAGCGCGAAACTGATTAATTCTCTTCCGGTTCGTTTTCATAAATGAAAGATGTCTGACAAAAGTGATAACACGGCGGGTAGAAGTGCTCCTGAGCGCACAATTGCTACACCACCCAGTATGAAAAGCAAATACTGGCGTCATTTCGGATTTTGGACGATTGGAGGACAGATTGAAAATAAAAAAAATGTTGTATGTAAATTATGCAAACGCGAACTCCCCTATAATTCAAATACAACGAACATGAGAAGCCATTTGGAAAAACACCCCCCCCTTGAGTGCAGCGAAATACACGGTAAGGAGGAGGGATCAGAAACGTCTGGGCCTTCATGTCCTAAACAGCCACGAATGACAGCGTTTTTTCAACAAACTTCTGCTGCTGCATTACCCGGTCAACGAAGTGAAGCAATTACAAAATCTCTTGTAAAATTCATCTGCAAAGATATGAGACCCATCAGCATTGTCGAGGGTGATGGTTTCAGGGAATTTTGCAGTGAAATGGAGTCGAGATACAAAATTCCGAGTCGCACAACAATTTCAAAGAACATAATTAAACTGTATGATACCACTCGTGCAAATGTAAAACAAATACTGCATGATTGTAAGGACATTGCTTTAACTACAGATGGTTGGACCTCCTTAGCCACCGATGCTTATGTTACCGTAACAGCGCATTGCATTACTGATTCTTGGGAACTGCAAGATTTTGTTCTGCAAACCAAAGAGCTTCGAGGAAGTCACACAGCAGAAAATGTTGCAGAGTGTATTTCAGAAATTCTGGATGATTTTAATATACGCGAGTCAGTAATTGCTGTCACTACTGATAATGCACTGAACTACGTCAACGCAGTAGAAAGATATCTCAATTTGATCAACATCCCGTGTGTGGCTCACACAATTAACCTTGCTGTACGGAAGGGACTGAATACTGGACTGTGGCAAAGTGCCCCGCCCCTGTGTGCATTTGTGTGTTCTGTGTATGTATGTTGCGTGCGTATGTTAATGTTGGTGTATAGATTGGTACACGGGATATAAACGGGTCTGTGTTTCACGTGTATTTAAAGTGTAGGTTTGTATTTAGGCACGAGGAGTGCACAAATCACTTCACGTGCTGGTTAAATGTAATATGCGAGCACGGGGTTGCACAGAATTGATTCACGTGCTGGGATTCAAGTGAATAATTAATTAGTAATTGAATCCCAGCACAACAGTATAAATAGGCACATTTTTAGTCAGTCAGGGTTGGGTGTTCGGAAGAGGAGAACGGGTGAGAGAGAGAGGAGAGTTAAAATCATTAGAAGTAAAGATAAGTGTTTGTTCTCACCGTGTTTGTTTGTCTCCGTGCACCGTTTGTTAAGTGTCAGTCGTTTTGTCTGTCTGTTTATTTTGGCGTCAAGTGCCGTGTCCTGTTTTGTATTCCGTTGTTTAAACCTTTTTATTTTGTTATTAAACGCTGAGTGCAGCCATTGCACTCAGCTCATCACAACCACCGTCTCTGTGTTTGAATTCCTTTCTGGTCTGACGCAACCCACTCTGGCCGTCTTTGTGACAGGACACATACACCTGTGGGCAAGAAGAAACAAAGAATTGCGAAATACAACTGATGCAGGAGATGGCGTGCTATGTCAAGGAGACACCACTCTCAGCAGATAGCAATCCACTGGAATGGTGGAAAAAATCAGGCCCGAAATATCCACACCTTGCTCAACTGGCCAAAAAATACCTGTGTGTGCCAGGCACATCTGTGCGCTCTGAACGTGTCTTTTCGACAGCAGGAAACATTGTAAATAAAAAGCGAGCAGCCCTGGATCCAGAGCAAGTCGACAGGCTTGTGTTCCTTGCAAACAACATTTAAAATACACACGTTTGAATGGACAGATTGGATATACATAGTTTTTGCTTCTTTTTGGACTGTTACAATTCTGTGATCTAGTTGGATATTTCTTAAGGACAACACACAGTAAGTAACTGACTGTACATTAACTTATATATTTTTTTCATTTGAAAGTTTATATTTTGTGTACCTGGGTAATCATATATACACACTTTTATAACGCTTTTTTTTTAGTTTGACATTTGACCGTAATCCGGTGTTGCCATTAGATGTTTTTCTAAACAGAGGGTTGCGAGATAATAAAACATTGTAAGAGTATAATATAGAGGTGTCTTATTTTGTATTGTAGGTAAAACAAAAATAACTCTAAATATCAATTTTTTATCGATCGATTTGATATTGTGGGTTCAATTATCGATTTCAGTTTTCGGGTTAACCTGACACCCCTAATATATATATATATATATATATTGTAAGACAGCAGGGAGGGGGTTAAAGCCTCCCTGAAGAAAAAACATGTGCGGAATGCACATTTGTTTAATTTAATTGTATTTGGTTTATTGTTTGATTGTGTTACTTTATTGTTTAATTTAATTTGTTAATTGTTTTATTATTAATTATCCCCTGCACCTGGTGCTTATTATTAAATTAGAACCAGGTGCAGGGTATAAAAAGGGAGCAGGTCTTGGCTGCTTGGAAGAAGGAAGCAGGAAGGTGTGTCGTACTTGCTTAGGTTTTGGGGAAAAAGAGTATGAAGTTTTTGCCATTCCTCAACCAAATGTAAAGTATAACATGTTTGCTATAGGTAGGAAATAGCGTTGGTTTTCATCAACCCGTGATTTAAATGCAGGGCAAAACACAGAATATATTGCAGGTATAATATTTGGCTTCTAAAAGTGCAGAGTTAAAACAATGGTTCATTTTTAAGGGGTCTGTTTATTAATGATTGTTTAGTTTGTGTTGAATTAAACAGGGAGATTGCATTCTCTTTGAATGGAAAACACTTAGTTTAATAAACCGATGTTATCAGTATTAACAGGGTTTATTCTGATGTTGCATAGTTTTGCTAGAGTACACTACCATATGTAACAGGTTTAATTCTACCAGTTCAATTTCACCAAAAGTCAATTGTGATAATGAGGTTAACTGTTCTGACACCTTGGTGAGACAAAGTGAGTGGACAATGCCCTTTTAAATAGTTCCGGTATCGGGTTACCTCTTCCCAGTCACTGCTTGAATGGAAAGAGGGTAAGCATCATGACGCTTCCTCCAATCATAATCTTCAGTTTTATCGAGAAAAGTACTCCAATAGTTTTGTAATTAACAAACTGAAAATAGCTTCTACCTGTATCGTTTTATTCCCATATAAGTGCGCTATATGTTTTTAATACATATATTTTTGTTGCATTTGTGATTACTGTAGTTACACGTGGTTGCTATGTATACTGTACGCTGTCCCCCAGGGTTTTGACCTAAGCTGAATTGCATATCGGGTGAATCTATTTTTATTTTGTTTTAGGGATTTAAGGAAACGTACATTGCTGCCTGAAACTGAAATCTGTTTTTATTTTAACAGGTATGTTGTCCTCCCTTTTATAAGTTGTACATAATTGTTTTGAATGTTTTTATATTAGGGTTTAACGGTAGGATCTAGTAGACTACACAGCGATAGCATGTAAGCGGGGTTTTGTTCAATTTTGTTTTTCTGCAAATGCATGTTATAATTATACTGTCTACTGTGCCCAGTCACTGCTTGAATGGAAAGAGGGGATTTAAGGAAACGTACATTGCTGCCTGAAACTGAAATCTGTTTTTATTTTAACAGCAATAACCACAATAAACTGCCTGCCGTGCCTGAATTGTGTCGTCCGTGTATGATAAGGATAGGGGGACAGAGTAGCAGAAGCGAGAATAATAAATTAAACACAACACAGAGACATTCGCATTACCGGAGCAAAAGTGAACCGGTTACAGTGATGCCGTGACTTTTTGGATCAACCGATCAACTCTCGTGTGATCGCCGGTGGATTGCAACGCTGTCTGCTGCCTGTCTCCATGACAGTAAGGTACTCGGGTCACGTGACGGGTAAAAAACTGAAATATCTTGCTTGCATAAGTATTCAACCCACACACATTGATATTTGGTAGAGCCACCTTTCGCTGCAATAACAGCTTTAAGTCTTTTAGGGTAAGTATGTTCCAGCTTTGCACACAGTGTCGGAGTGATTTTGGCCCATTCCCTTGGCAGATTTGCTCCAGGTTGTTCAGGTTATTATTATTTATTTCTTAGCAGATGCCCTTATCCAGGGCAACTTACAATTATTACAAGACATCACATTATTTTTACATACAATTACCCAATTATACAGTTGGGTTTTTACTGGTGCAATCTAGCTAAAGTACCTTGCTCAAGGGTACAGCAGCAGTGTCCCCACCTGGGATTAAACCCACAACCCTCCGGTCAAGAGTCCAGAGCCCTAACCACCACTCCACACTGCAGGTTGGTTGGACGACGCTTGTGGACTGCAGTTTTCAAATAGTGCCACAGATTCTCAATGGGATTGAGATCAGGACTTTGACTGGGCCACTGTAGGACATTCACCTTTTTGTTCTTGAGCCACTCCAATGTTGCTTTGGCCTTGTGCTTGGGATCATTGTCCTGCTGAAAGGTGAATTTCCTCCCACGCTTCAGTTTTTTTAGTGGACTGAAGCAGGTTCTCTTGCAGTATTTCCCTGTATCCATTCTTCCTTCAATTTTAACAAGATGCCCAGTCCCTGCTGATGAGAAGCATTCCCACAGCATGATGCTGCCACCACCATACTTCACTGTAAGGATGGTGTGTCTTGAGGCATGGGCAGTGTTAGGTTTGCGCCACACATTGTGGTTTGAGTTTTGGCCAAAAAGCTCTATCTATCTATCTATCGCAGCTGGGTCACTCTCATGCTTTCTGGCAAACTCCAGACGTGCTTACAGATGATACTTTTTGAGTAACGGCTTCTTTCTTGACACCCTCCCATACAGGCCAGTGTTATGCAGAGCTCTTGATATGGTTGACTGGTGCACCATTACTCCACTCCCAGCCACTGTAGATCCTTCAAAGTGATTGTTGGCCTCTCTGTGGCTTCTCTCACGAGTCTCCTTGTTTGAGCGCTGAGTTTTGAGGGACGGCGTTTTCTTGACAGTGCCTGGGTGGTGTGATGCAGCTTCCACTTCCTGATTATTGATCCAACTGTGCTCACTGGGATATCCAAACACTTGGATATTATTTTGTACCCTTTCCCTAATCCTATGCATTTGTATTACTTTATCTCTAACTTCTGTAGAATGCTCTTTGGTCTTCATTTTCCTTCAGATTCACAGCCTGACCAATGATCCTTCAACAGTGGGGTTTTTATCCAGAAAATGTGACAGCAACTTTAATGGTTCACAGGTGGAGGCCAATGGTAAGGTAATTGTGTCCTCGTTAGGGAAATTTCTTTCATCGGTGTAAACTGGGAGCTTCCACAGCACAGGGGTTGAATACTTATGCAAGCAAGATATTTCATTTTTTTATTTCTTAAAAATATTTCCCAACATAAAACCAATGTCACCATACAATAATTGATTTTGAGTTTTAAAATAAAATATCAAACAGAACGAAATTTCAATGTACCATTTGTAATTCAGTAATATGAGATAATTGGTCAGGGGTCTGAACACTTTTGCAAGGCACTGTATATACCTTTTTTTTTTTTTTAAATCATTTATTAAAAAAAAAAAATCCCTAAAGGTCTTCTTTATAGATACTGCATTTGATTTACAATGGCTTCAGGACATGACTCAGATTGTGGGTTTTCTGTTGGAGTCGGCGGTTCTGTATCTCATAGGAAACAATGTGACATTGGTAGGGGTAAATTCCTTGCAAATAATGATTCAGATGTACACAGCTCCCCAGGGTTGATTCAAATAATGATTCAGATGTACACAGCTCCCCAGGGTTGTTTACTTTTTGTTTAAATTGAGAGAACTGCCGTGTACCCCCCCCCCCCCCCCCCCCCCCGCCCCCCCCCCCCCCCCCCCCCAAAGCCTTCACAAAATGATAGGAATGCTGGACAGAGTTCTGTTACTGAACACGCAAACCACCACAAAGCTTGGTTCAAAATCCTTCTAGATCTCATGTTTACCATGGTGGAGCATGCAAGGTTTGTGGCTCTTCTACACACTCCACTCATGCTCACTGCATGTGAGACAATTTGTGCCTCCAATACTTCACACATGGTCACATCAAAAGGGACTGTGCTGCCCATTCCAGGCCTGGGCCACCTGGGACCCAGCCCCATACAAGTCATTTAAACTAGAGAGCTCATATAGCGAGAGGGGAAGTATGGGCATTGTACTACAAACCCTCAGTGTGGATAAAGACCTGGAAGCCATGTTCATGCAACATTGTGAAACGTTACCACAGGGTCAAAGCCATTTTTGTAGGATTACTGTTACTGTTTATGATCTTGTCGAGTTGAAGGCCATGCTTGAATCTGGTTACATTGCGTGCACCTTGAGCGAAGCAGGAGAGTTGAAATTACTATCGGCTGGTGTGCTTTCTCCGAAGCAAGCCGCACCTGACAATCTGGTGCTAGTTGGCGGTGGAGGCCTGACAACTCACCCAAAATGTATCTATGAGTTACAGCTTGAGGTTTATGGCCTAAAAATGGTGATTCCTACCTTGGTTGTACACCGCCAGCTCTCTACATTCCTGTCTAACCACTCTCTGCTTGACCCTCTCCAATCTGGCTTCCGCTCTGCTCACTCCACTGAAACCGCCCTCCTGTCTGTCACCAACTCACTTAAGTCTGCCCGAGCTGCCTCTCTCTCCTCTGTCCTAATTCTCCTCGACCTCTCTGCTGCCTTTGACACTGTTGATCACTCTATTCTACTGTCATCTCTCGCTGACCTGGGGATCTCTGGCACTGCTCTGGCCTGGCTCTCCTCCTACTTCTCCAACTGCACTTACCAGGTAACCTGGTGTGGAGCAACCTCCACACCTCACCCTCTCTTAACAGGAGTCCCCCAAGGGTCAGTCTTGGGTCCTCTCCTGTTCTCTCTCTACACCCGCTCCCTGGGCCCCCTCATCACATCCTATGGTTTCTCATACCATTTCTATGCTGATGATGTTCAGATTTTCCTCTCCTTCCCCACCTCTGACGCCACCATCTCCTCCCGTATCTCTACCTGTCTGTCTGCTATTTCCTCCTGGATGCACTCGCATCACCTCAAACTCAACCTCTCTAAATCTGACCTCCTTTTCTTTCCCTCCTCCTCCCCCTCCTCTGATCTTTCTATCTCTGTTCCTCTGGAATCTACCACACTCTCTCCCTCTTCCTCCGCTAAGAACCTCGGAGTCACCCTGGATCCCTGCCTCTCTTATTCCCAGCACATCTCCACTCTGGCACGCACTTGCCGATTCTTCCTGAGCAACATCCGAAGAATCCAACCCTTCCTCCCCAACTACGCCACCCAGCTCCTGGTCCAGGCCTTGGTACTCTCCCGCCTAGACTACTGCAACTCCCTCCCGCTGTCCTCCCTGCGTCCACTACCCATCCACTCCAGCTCATCCAGAACTCCGCTGCCCGCCTGGTGTTCTCTCTGCCTCGCTTCTCCCACGCAACTCCACTACTCCGCTCACTCCACTGGCTCCCGATCACCGCTCGCATCCAGTTCAATACTCTTGTACTAGCCTACAGATGCCTTGACCAGACTGCATCCAGCTACCTCCAGACCCTCATCTCTCCCTACACCCCCACTCGACCTCTCCGCTCCACCTGCACTAGAAGACTGGCTCTACCTCCTCTACGCTGCCCTGCCTCCAGAGCCCGCTCCTTCTCCACCCTCGCTCTGCAGTGGTGGAATGACCTTCCTACAGATGTCAGGACCGCCCTGTCCCTGACCACGTTGCGGTGCCTCCTTAAGACTCACCTCTTCAGACAGCACCTGTAGAACTCCTCTGTTTTTCCCCTGGGACACTATCACCCTTCCTTAAATGCACTTTATTTGCCCTTATCTGCCCCCTATTTTACTGCATTTAATCCTGTACTTCAGACTAGTGTAATCTGCCAAGTGTTTAATCTGTAGTATTTTGTATTTAATCATATATTGATGTAACTATCACTGTCACTGTTATCTGCTGTATTATTGAATTGTATTTTGTCACACTTGTACTTGCTTGAACCAAAGTCATTGTATTTATCTTGCTCTTATTGTATTACTTGTACTGTAACACTTGAAATGTATTTGCTTACGATTGTAAGTCGCCCTGGATAAGGGCGTCTGCTAAGAAATAAATAATAATAATAATAATTGTAGGTTCTAATGTTATCAAGCACATATTACAAGCTATGAAGTCTACAGACAGTTACTGGGAGCTGATTTCTTCAAAGAGCAACAGCTCTGATGGTGAACATTTCCTAGAGATGTTATCAAGCGTTCAGTGGAAAGGCAATGGTGTATCTGTGAAGATTGGAACAGTCAAACTAAATGAGGCCGTCACTGTTACCAAAGCGTGAATATCTGGTGTGGGGGAAGTTCCCTAGTTCTGCTTGTGTGACTCCAGGGAGCACGTGATTGTCGAGCCAACCACATCTAAAACTTCGCCGAAAAACATTCTAGTTGGAAGAGTGGTCACACCCATGTGGGGAGACCGATGGGTTCCAATGAAGATTATCAATCCTCCCTTGAAAGCTATAACTTTAAAGCGCAACCGTAAACTGGCGGACGTCTTTCCCTGTCTTGCTGTTGAAGACCTGAACATTGATCAAGGAGTTAGTCAATATGTGTGCCTCTCAAGCTTCTGAAAACCATACAGTACGCTCTGCAGCTACTGATCATGTGACAATTTTACAAGACGCAGGATTAGGTGATATCGACATTGAAGCTTGTCAGACCTCATCCGTCTGGAAGAATAAATTGGCACACTTATTAGTGGAGTACCAAGACATTTTTTCGAGAGGAAAACTAGACTGTGGTGAGGATAAAGGCTTTGTGCACAGGATCCACTTATCTGATGAGTGTCCATTTCGACTTCCTTACCGTAGAATTCCGCCTGCACATTACCAGGAGTTACGAAAGGTCCTGACAGAAATGGAGGAGAAGGGGATTATCAGCAAGGCTGTTAGTGAATATGTCTCTCCTTTAGTCATGGTTTGGAAGAAAAATGGGGACCTTAGGATTTGCACAAATTTTAGATGGCTGAACACCAGGACCTTCAAGGACGCACACCCCTACCTCATCAAGCCAATTGTCTTGCAGCATTGGGAGGAAACGTTTTCTTTAGCACAATGGCTGACGTCGGGATTTTATAACATCCCTCTCCATGAGGCGGACAGAAAATTTACTGCATTCACTACTCCACTGGGGCTGCACGAGTATAATCGCTTACCCCAAGGGTTATGTAACAGCCCTGCATCTTTTATGTGCATGATGTTGAGTATTTTTGGTGACTTAAATTTTTCTAGTCTCCTTTGTTATCTTGACGATTTGCTTGTGTTTGCACCATCTGAAGAGGAGGCTCTGAAACGCCTTGAGATAGTGTTCAGTCGTCTCCGAGCTAACAACTTGAAACTTGCTCAGAAAAAGTGTCACCTTTTGCGCAAGACTGTCAAGTTTTTAGGTCATGTCATTGACCACAACGGTGTTGGGGTTGATCAAGACAAGATAAAGGCCATTTCGGACATAAGGAAAGAGGATCTTATGAATGATGACGGCTGTACACCATCTCAAAAGAAGGTCCGGTCGTTCCTCGGCATGGTCCTCTATTATCAGCACTTCATATCAGGCAGTTTTTCTATTGCCAAGCCTCTCTTCAGTCTCACTGCAGGTCAGAAGCGGAAATGCAAGACGGCCAAAGGCCTGGGAAAGCCTGGTGGTTTTCAAAAACTGTCCCCACAGGATTGGACCACCTCTTGTGACGTTGCCTTTGCGAAATTGAAGGATGCTTTTCTAAACAGTGCTATTTTAGCACACCCTGACTTTGACATACCATTTGTCCTGTCAATCAATGCCTTACTCAATGGTCTTGGAGCTGTGCTGTCACAAATCCCAGTCGGAGAGGACAAAGCAAGACCAGTTGCTTTTGCAAGCAAATCATTGAGCCGCAGTCAAGCTTGATACCCAGCCCACAGACTTGAATTTCTCGCATTGAAATGGTCAGTCTGTGACAAATTTAGTCATTGGCTTAAAGGCCACAGATTTACTGTGTGGACTGATAATAATCCGCTGATTTATATTATGACCAAGCCAAAATTAGATGCATGTGAACAGCGTTGGGTCGCTAAACTTGCCCCTTATACTTTCGATATTAAGCACATTCCAGGCAGGTTGAACATCGTGGCGGACGCCTTGAGTAGGGAGCCTTTTGTGAAGCCTCTCGATCAGAGATTCCTGTCTGTGCCTTATGCTAAGTTGATGGAGGAAGCTCAAGAAGTTGCAGCTATTGAAATACAGGATGTGTTTCGGTGGAGTTGCCAGCAACAGGAGGTGCTAAACCCCAGTTTTCCCCATCTATCAGGTGGTGCTTCCACAGCCACTGCATTCAGTACAAGGGTCACTGTCGATGGAAGAATTGTCTGCAGTTCGAGATATGCATGTGGAATGGGACGTTGCTTCCAAGCTCAGAGCTGTCGGCCTTGCACAACATGTTCAGCAGCTGGTGCCTTCAGGTCAAGATACTCTACCCACCTTCTCCCTGCATGACCTACAAATTCACCAAAGACAGGACGCTACTATCTCTAGGATCATCACGTATGTGGAGAGGAGAAGACAGCCTTCCAGGAGAGAGCGGTTTGGAATACCAAACCATGCCTTGAAACTTGTTAAACAGTGGGAGATACTTGTGCTGCAGAATGGCATCTTATATAGGGTTTCCAAGGACCCACTCACAAAGAAGAAAAGGTTCCAATACATCGTCCCTGAGGTCTTGCGAAATGACGCTTTAACCCTTTGCGGTCCATTGTCGGACTGGGTCCGACATTGCAATTATTCCTCACAGGTCCTTTGTCGGACTGGGTCCGACATCATTATAGCAACGCAATAAACGGGTCAGCGTACAGAGACTATCATGGACATTTGCAGAGCTTTTTTCAGATGTTATAATAATAATATAATGACTTTGATCGCATTATTGAGGAGTTTGGTGATAAAACGAGTGATCCGGAGATGATCGATCGGTATGTACGACTATTATTATTATTATTATTTATTTCTTACATAGCTGAACACTATAGCAAACAAAAGGGTGGGGCGGTGCTGGAGATGCCTACTGAGTGCTTTGTTGATATGCAGGGCCATTTAAACCCGTTTGACTGTGAAAAAAAATACTTTAAAACAGCGCGTATAAAATTAACTGCGCGTGTGAAAATTAATTAGACCTGGCGTGCCTGACGCGCAGTTAATAAATGGACCGCAAAGGGTTAACTAGAGTACATGACCTGGCAGGTCATCAGGGGCAAGCTCGAACATTATATCTCGCTCGTCAGTGATTCTTCTGGCCTGACATGGAGAAAGACATTCGAGAACATGTGCGATGCTGTCACAGATGCGTCTTTGCCAAGATCCCCGAACCTGCTGCAAGAGCCCCCTTAGAAAACATCAGGACCATTGCTGCACTTGAGCTCGTATTTATCGACTTCTGAAGACAATGAAAACAAGTCAGTCAATGTTCTTGTGGTAACAGACCAATTCACAAAGCTGGCTCATGCCTTTCCTTGCAAGGACCAGTCTGCCAAGCAAGTTGCAAAGAAACTATGGGACAATTTATTTTGTGTGTACGGCTTTCCTGAGCGGATTCACTCCGATCAAGGAGTGAATTTCGAAAGCAACTTAATAGCCGAACTGCTTGAGTTAGCTGGAGTTAACAAATCCCATACCACCGCATACCATCCAATGGGTAATGGCGGTACTGAAAGATTCAATAGAATGTTGGGGAACATGCTCAGATCGTTGCCACCTAAAGCAAAGCACCAATGGCCTCAACTGATCCGGTCAATGACATTTGTATATAATTGCACGGTCCATGAGAACTGGATTTGCGCCTTTCTTTCTCATGTTTGGTAGGGTACCCAGGTTGCCAGTCGATTTGATGTTCAAAAATGTCTTGAATGAAAGTGCAGTGTGTGATTACAATTATTATGTCCTGTCTCTCATCAGTGATCTCAAGGAAGCCATGACTCTAGCTCAGCAACACTCTGCTAAAGAGCAGACCCATCAAGCCAAGGAGTATAACAAGAAATTAAAAGGTTCGCCTCTCTCCGTGGGAGACAGAGTCCTCTTAGCCAATAAAGGGGAACGAGGCAAATGAAAACTGGCAGATAAATGGGAACCAACAGTGTACACTGTGTTAGACACGAATCCTTCAATCCACATTTATAAGATCCAGGATCAGTCTGGGAACACCAGAGCAGTGCACAGAAATCTGCTGCTCCAAGCCAACTTCTTGCCTCTCCATATGCCTGACGATAACCCTTCCACAGATTTCCTTAGTGAGATGGAAGACAGTTCATTACAAGATTCGCTGCCTTCAGAGTCTGTTGCCCTTGTCGAGGAAGCAAGTGCTGATGATCGCGTCCACTCCTGGGTTTTTGACAACTCAACTTGCAACAATACTGGCGGATCTCAAACATTACAAGACTTGGATTCTAATTCTGTTTCTGCCTTAACTACTGAGAACCTGGCACAATCCAGGCACTGATGTCTCATCTGCTCCTCCCACTTTCCCTCACAGCACTAGCTCCCCCACTTGTCACACTAGTATTCAGGGCTCTGTCTCTGGCCGTGAACCTGTCCGAACTAGATTTGGTAGAATTGTTCGATCAGTGAATAGGTGAATTGAGCACATGACTTTGCAACACGATCAGAATCTGCTCCCTAGTGTGTAATCCTTCACTACGTTTTAATGACTGACGGGGGATGTTGGTAATTTTCTTGTATCAGATGTATCTATATTATTAACTATACATGTTTTGTTCTTTACCACCCTGATGTTAAGCTTAGATGATATGGAATTCATGTTTTATTTACTGCATGTCTATTTGCCTAGGTGTTTGTGGTGTACTAGGCATCACATTAGTCTAGGAGAGATTTGAGACTTGATCAACCTCAATTTTTTTTTCTCCAAGCCTTCTGTTAGGTAGCAAAATGCTGACTTAAGATGTATATGTATTTTCATATGTGTCTGACTGGGCCTGATGATTCTTGAGTGTTTGAATTCCATGAGGTTAACTGTTCTGACACCTTGGTGAGACAAAGGGAGTGGACAATGCCCTTTTAAATAGTTCCAGTTTCGAGTTACCTCTTCCCAGTCACTGCTTGAATGGAAAGAGAGTAAGCACCATGACGTTTCCTCAAATCATAATCTTTAGTTTTATCGAGATAAAAGTACTCCAATAGTTTTGTAATTATAACAAACTGAAAATAGCTTCTACCTGTATCGTTTTATTCCCATATAAGTGTGCTATTTGTTTTTAATACATATATTTTTGTTGCATTTGTGATTACTGTAGTTACACGTGGTTGCTACGTAAACTGTACGCTGTCCCCCAGGGTTTTGACCTAAGCTGAATTGCATATCGGGTGAATCTATTTTTTTTTTTTTTAGGGATTTAAGGAAACGTACATTGCTGCCTGAAACTGAAATCTGTTTTTATTTTAACAGGTATGTTGCCCTCCCTTTTATCAGTTGTACATAATTGTTTTGAATGTTTTTATATTAGGGTTTAACGGTAGGATCTAGTAGACTACACAGCGATAGCATGTAAGCAGGGTTTTGTTCAATTTTGTTTTTCTGCAAATGCATGTTATAATTATACTGTCTACTGTGCCCAGTCACTGCTTGAATGGAAAGAGGGGATTTAAGGAAACGTACATTGCTGCCTGAAACTGAAATCTGTTTTTATTTTAACAGCAATAACCACAATAAACTGCCTGCCGTGCCTGAATTGTGTCGTCCGTGTATGATAAGGATAGGGGGACAGAGTAGCAGAAGCGAGAATAATAAATTAAACACAACGCAGAGACATTCACATTACCGGAGCAAAAATGAACCAGTTACACATACACGAGTAGAAAAAAGTTGAATTGTTAGAGAGCATAAATGTGAAAATACAATTAAAATGGGAAAAAAGAGGTCACATAATCGATATCAGAGTTATCTACAGGGATTTCAACTCTGCTGAGGCATCAGAATCCAGTGACGCAGGAAAGACAAAAGCAGTGTCACTCAGAGCTACGCGAGTGATGTGAAATGGGATGTTTGCACACATGTTTACGATGTGTTTTGTTTATGTTGGTTACAATTAATATTTTATGGAGCTTCTTGCAGGAGAGGTGATGATAACTAGATTAATGTGACACCTGAAACATGAATAAGTCGTGAGTGACATGAGATTATTGATGGTGCAATGGTGAAATGCAGGTAGTGCAACTGTTTGTGTGAATAGGGTACGGATACTTTATTGTGGGAGATTAGTGTATAATGGAGTGGACTAAAATATTTCTAAACAAAAAGGTTTTTGTGTGTTGTGTAGTGTGCAGATTTCTGTACAAGGGCTGGCCACCTTTGGACTAAAAGCAGCACATGGGAAAACAGCACATTGAAAAACAAGGTGGTGTGTTCTCATATTGAGAGGAACTTGTTTGAAACTACCGAGAGTCTCTATACAGAGTTTAGCTGTTTTTACCATGTTGCAGCGGCAAAACTAAATCACTTAGAATTACCATCTGTACCAATATCAAAAGTCTGAAACTTTCTTATCTCAAATGTGAAAAAAAAACATACATAGAAAACAATGTCTAACTAAGGTAAAATTGTTATTCTCCTTCTTCTTCCTCTTCCGTCTACTTTTTAAAGGTGTGTAGCGACTATTCAAACAGAAAAGCTAAATAACTGGACATCTACCAATCATGTGATTCCACATGTTGGTCAACATCAAAACATACCAGGGAATGCAAGCAGTTTGATATCCACACCATTTATATTAAACTAATTATTTATGTTTTAAAACAGCACATATCGCAGGAAAACAAAAAAAACAAAACAAAAAAAATAGTGGTTTGAACTAGCAATATGACGTTCTTGATGAGCACACGAACTTAGCCCTCTGCGCCACTGCGCAGTTGTTGAAATGAGTTTGTTTATTAAGCTTACATCCAAGCCTGACCAGCTTCGATTTCCTGTGAAAATTTTTAGTTTCCTGTTTGTTTGGTAGATACCATAGAATGGAATTGCACACAAGAGTGGCATGTAGCTTCCTTGTCTAAATCCACAGCAATTGACATTTATATACCTATATAAAAAGTACAAGTTTCATGTAAAAAATAAATAAATAAATAAATAAAATAAAAAAGATTATATATATATATATATATATATATATATTGCAAGTTGCCTAAAATTAATAGCGCAACAAAGAGTCACCGAGATTGAAACATTTAGCTACCAACAAACACACACACACACACACACACAAGCACTCACACATACGCGTGCACACACACTCTCACGCACGCACACAAACACGCGCACACACACATGCACACATGCACATAAACGCTCGCACACACACTCACACAAACGCGCACACACACACACAATCAAGTCCTTTCGTACATATAATATAATGTGAACATGAGCAGATTCAAATAAAAAACACTTTCACTCTAGTATTCATTTGGTCTGTGTGTGTTTAATATGCAACCGCTCTGCACTAGAAATAGCCGTCATGGTCACTGGACCATACTGTCAATTTGTATGTTTTAAACACAGCAAACAACAGTTATTTTCGCAGCAGTAAATAGCTCATCTCCCCAAAACACATTTTAGGCTTACAATCCTTTGAATAATAACTGTGTATGAAATGTCCCGTGAACTATTTTGCATAAACCTGCCCAACCTAATTATAGGCGATATCAATTCGCTACTGAGAAAAATTTAGAGTGGCTAGCTGCTAGTCAAGAAATGGATCAACAACATTACATGAGTGGCTCTACAAAAAGGAAATTGGAGAAGGAGGCCAAAGCAACTTCGCTTTTACAAAACATCACGTCGATAAATAGAAACCTACTGTGTCACTTGATGGAAGCCAAAAATAGAGTAGAGACTTTCAATGTGATAATCGACAGGTTACTGTCTTGTCTCAATCACCGACTGGGTGCCTATAGGGAGCTGAACGATCGCTTTGAGGTTCTCTTTGAAAACGGCGTGTCTGACCTCAGTGACACACGCAAACGGCCAGCAGAGCTTGCTGCTGTTTACTCAAATGACCTTGGCCTCAACTTCGCTGATGAACTTATCCAGTTTAAATTCTTCATTCAAGAAGAGCCAAACAAATATCCTACACAACTGCTTCTAATTCTGCAGCAAACAGACTCCCTTCAACAATTCCCAATGTGTTCATTGCAGACTTTTTCTGACCTTGCCCGTTACTAACTGTGAGGGGGAACGCACATTTTCATTGATGGCAAGAGTGAAAAATGAGCTGAGATCAACAATATGTCAAAGGCGGCTTAATGCGTTATTGCTGATGGCGATCGAGTCGGAACTGTTAAAAATAATGGACTTTGAGAACATCTAACAGAGTTCACCAAGAGGAAATCGAGGAGGAAGGTGTTGGCCTAAAAGGTAAGGCAGTGGTACTTTTTCCTCATTTGCTGTTGATGCGCAACTATAAAAACAATATCTGAAACAACTTGAATGCAATGCACAATGGACGACTATTGTGGTGTGATTCATGTCTTAGAGTTTGGGTTGTGCAGGTTATATGCGTGAACTTGAGCTAACCCTATGAACATGCCTTGTTGCCATAATTTCTGTTATGAAATTAAAATTTAGCATTGAACACGTGCTCTTGAGTGGCATCGTGACTTCAGGGACTAATTTTATGTCAGGCAGTAACACACAGTAAGTTCAAATATTTCTCACTAGTTACTGTGTTCGATTCTATTCTGACATTGCTAGGTTATATTGCTGTAAAACAAGACAATTTTACCAGCAAAGCATTTTGCTAATTTTGCATTTATTATATGTCTGCATTATTAATGTGCCATATATTTATTGTGAATTTGTGATAGTGTAATCTAGCACTGCAGAAGCGCAAATATTTGTTGATGGAAAATGTACAATTTTCAGTCGTTTTACTGCAACGGTGCCAATAAGCACAGCTGGGACATTATCAGATGTTATTCATTTAAAGTACAATTACAGGCATTATGCTGCTTCTGTAATTAGAAGAAGACCCCAAACAGCTTTTCTTTCAGTTTACAGTGTGTACAATTCTACAAACTGACACATGTGCTATTAGGAATTAATATACTGTATACGTATTTTATTTAGTTCCAATCCATATATTGTATTAAAACAAAATTATGAAAATACTGTTAATAAAATAGTCACTACATGCATTATATTCGGCCTGGGATATTTCAATTTCAGTGACATTAAATTTGACTGTATTATGGCTACCTCTGTCTTCTTTTCATACATTTGCACTGTAAAACCACAGACTTGTGAAATGTTTGTATGTAAATGGCATGTGTGTATAGTAAAAAAAAATACAAACTGAAATGCTCTATTCCTAAACAGCAGTGTTCATACGTCATTAGGTGTAACTCTGGTGTTTAGTCATTTGGAACTCTAAATATTTGTTAACCGTGATGTGTTTAATCTGTGCCATTTTTGTTTAGATTTTAAACACCAGCCCTGTTATAAACGTGTATAAATGTTTAAAAAGTGTTACAAATCATAAACACGTGCAAGAGTTTATAAAACACCACACAGTGTTTAAATCCTAAACACATTTCAAATCATAAACCCAATGATGTGTTTTAAAAGTGTGACAAGTATTTTTCAGTGTAGCTTTTATACTTGTTCTATTATTTCACAAACACAACATTTTAAACAAATGTATGAAGGTCAGACACCGGGTTTTGCTTATTACACACTCTTATCTTAGCCACTGTACTATATGTGTTTAAACATTTTTCTGTTTTCTTGAATTATCTGAAGTAGTTTTTTCTTTATATCAGTTTCCCCTAGAAAATGTCTCCAAAACCATTACTTTGGTTTAAATCGACACATTACTTTGTATCTAGACTCAGGGCCAGCAGTGTGGAGTAGTGGTTAGTGCTCTGGACTCTTGACCAGAGGGTTGTGGGTTCAATCCCAGGTGAGGGACACTGCTGTTGTACCCTTGAGCAAGGTATTTTACCTAGATTCAGTATAAACAACTGGATAAAAAGGTAATTGTATGTGAACAGAATGTGCTATAATTGTGACAATTGTAAGTCAGCCTGAAACACTGGAACCATCATGCCTTTCACCATGAAACGACAAAGAAAACAATAACATAAATACTACATGAAATGGATAGGACAGGATAAGGATCAACAAATGGCAGCCCACTCACAACAACTACAATAACACATCAGAAACCAGAGACACAGACACAACCACAATTTCAGCAAACTCCAGACCGATCACAGCACGTTGAGAGTTACTATCGTGCAACTGTCCATGTAGCATCTCCTGGCCAACCACAGCCCGTTGAGTTATTGTTAATGTAAAATATTCCGAACGACATCCACCCATTGAGGAATACTGTTGTGCAACTGTCCAAGTGACATCTCCAGACCGAACACAGCACATTGAACAATACCGTCGTGCAACTGTCCAAGTGAGATCTCCAGACCGAACACAGCACACTGAACAATACCGTCGTGCAACTGTCCAAGTGACATCTCCAGACCGAACACAGCACATTGAACAATACCGTCGTGCAACTGTCCAAGTGAGATCTCCAGAGCGAACACAGCACACTGAACAATACCGTCGTGCAACTGTCCAAGTGACATCTCCAGACCGAACACAGCACATTGAACAATACCGTCGTGCAACGGTCCAAGTGAGATCTCCAGACCGAACACAGCACACTGAACAATACTGTCGTGCAACTGTCTGTAACACAAACCAGCAGAATCAGCATCGCAAAGTCAGACAACAACAGCAGCAGGAACAACGTCATTGGGACCAACACCTACACAGACAATTATTATTATTATTATTTATTTCTTAGCAGACGCCCTTAGCCAGGGCGACTTACAATCATAAGCAAATACATTTCAAGTATCACAGTACAAATAATAATTCAATTAAGAGCAAGATAAATACAATGACTTTGGTTCACGCAAGTACAAGTGTGACAAAATACAATTCAGTAATACAGCAGATAACAGTGACAGTGATAGTTACATCAGGATATGACTAAATACAAAATACTATAGATTAAACACTTGGCAGATTACAGTACTCTGAAGAACAGGATTAAATGCAGTAAAATAGGGGGCAGATAAGAGCAAATAAAACGCATTTGAGGAAGGATGAGCGAGGGTGGAGAAGGAGTGGGCTCTGGAGGCAGGGCAGCGTAGAGGAGGTAGAGCTAGTCTTCTAGTGCAGGCGGAGCGGAGAGGTCGAGTGGGGGTGTAGGGAGAGATGAGGGTCTGGAGGTAGCTGGGTGCAGTCTGGTCAAGGCATCTGTAGGCTAGTATAAGAGTCTTGAACTGGATGCGAGCGGTGATCGGGAGCCAGTGGAGTGAGCAGAGTAGTTGAGTTGCGTGGGAGAAGCGAGGCAGAGAGAACACCAGGCAGGCAGCGGAGTTCTGGATGAGCTGGAGCGGACGGGTGGCGGACGCAGGGAGGCCAGCGGGAGGGAGTTGCAGTAGTCTAGGCGGGAGAGTACCAAGGCCTGGACCAGGAGCTGGGTGGCATAGTTGGTGAGGAAAGGTCGGATTCTTCGGATGTTGCTCAGGAAGAATTGGCAAGTGCGTGCCAGAGAGGAGATGTGCTGGGAATAAGAGAGGCAGGGGTCCAGGGTGACTCTGAGGTTCTTAGCAGAGGAAGAGGGAGAGAGTGTGGTAGTCCAGAGGAACAGAGATAGAAAGATCAGAGGAGGGGGAGGAGGAGGAAGGAAAGAAAAGGAGGTCAGATTTAGAGAGGTTGAGTTTGAGGTGATGCGAGTGCATCCAGGAAGAAATAGCAGACAGACAGGTAGAGATACGGGAGGGGATGGTGGAGTCAGAGGTGGGGAAGGAGAGGAAAATCTGAGCATTATCAGCATAGAAATGGTATGAGAAACCATAGGATGCGATGAGGGGGCCCAGAGAGCGGGTGTAGAGAGAGAACAGGAGAGGACCCAAGACTGACCCTTGGGGGACTCCTGTTTAGAGAGGGCGAGGTGTGGAGGTTGCTCCACGCCAGGTTACCTGGTAAGTGCGGTTGGAGAGTTAGGAGGAGAACCAGGCCAGAGCAGTGCCAGAGATCCCCAGGTCAGCGAGAGATGATGGTAGAATAGAGTGATCAACAGTGTCAAAGGCGGCAGAGAGGTCGAGGAGAATTAGGACAGAGGAGAGAGAGGCAGCTCAGGCAGACTTTAGTGAGTTGGTGACAGACTTTAGTGAGTTGGTGACAGGCGGTTTCAGTGTTGTGACCAAACAATGTCAACAACAGGAGAATTACATGTCATTTATTCACAAACAGCCAGATTTGCATTACTTGGAGACACAGCACAAAACACAACAGCAGAAATCACGACTTTATCAAGAACCAGAGCCACAGAAATTTCAATTACAGCACCACACCAATCATGCCCCAATACAACACCACACCAATCATGCCTCAATACAACACCACACCAATCATGACCCAATGTTTAAGACAGAACAGCAAGGAAATTACAAACCACAGCCAGACCAAAAACAAAGACAGCTGGAATGTCGCCCAAAGAACCCAGAACGAAAACAACAAAAACTTTTACAACACCACGATAAGGACCCACATATCCAAACAGAAAGGCAACAACAACAGCTTCCACTAGAGGCAAGGCGACTTCGGGAGTGCAAGTTACAATAAAAACCCAGAGCCAAAGCGACTTCGGGAGCGCGAAAGCTACAATAAAAACCCAGAGCCAAAGCGACTTCAGCAGCGCGTAAGCTACAATAAAAACCCAGAGCCAAAGCGACTTCAGCAGCGCGAAAGCTACAATAAAAACCCAGAGCCAAAGCGACTTCGGGAGTGCGAAAGCTACAATAAAAACCCAGAGCCAAAAAGAAACAACGAAAAGACAAAGTATGCCGCAAATCCTGCTTTGCAAACAACTGCAAAGAAAAGACAATACCACCAGAACCCCCCAAAAAAAAAACTTTGTGCAGGGCATATTATGCTGACAAATATACCCTTGTGAGAGCTAAAAGAAGACAAACCTACAACATTTGCTACAAAGTGAAACAATTAACAAACACATACAAAAGGAAGAATATTTTAAGACAGCAACACCAAAAACAATACTACATCACACAACTAGTGAAAAACTTAACAGGCAGGAGGCATGCTTCAAAACCCATGACAGCAACATATCTTGTTGACCTTTCCATCAAGGTTTCTTTGAAAATGCAGAACAGTCTACAATGTCGATTTACTGCACTACAAAACAACACACATGTCCTTCTTAATCAAATACTTGTACAGGACAATGTCTCCCAAAAAGCAGAGATGATATGTGGCCCAAGTCAACACAAACTGAGGCCTACTTTTGGGAAGCCACATATAATAGCACTCTTCTGTCATGCATTCCCATTAATGAGAAAGGCCAATGCCAGATTTTCCCTGATGTGCCACTGAAAAAGGACAAAAAGCATAGTCAGCCTCAGCCACTTGCAGATGAAGATGACAGTGAAGAACGAGGGCAAGCAAAGGAAAAACAAAGCTCGCACAAATGGCAGTGCCATAAAAACAAGAATCTGTTCAATCTTAGCGCCGCGCGCCGCCCGTGGAGCGCGGGGTAGCGAGTTCGCGTCCCGGCGGGGGGGAGGCCGCCATCCGTGCCCCAGGCCACCGACGCGCCGTCTAAATTGCTTTAAAAAAGCCCCCGGAGTCATAGCATCGACAGTATCTGCCTTAGAAAAAAAAAAAAAAAAAACACACTTCCACATTAATCAGCGTGTCACGTGACCCAGTTCGCAAATGCGCTCTTAATTCAATAATATAAAAGGATCAGCGTTCCAAATAAACAAACGCCCAGATCACATCCAAACCTTCACTTTCCTACAGCCCCTGTACTGCTCTTAAATGCATTTACTTTTAAAACCGGTCATGTTTTTATAATACAGATTGTGTCATGTTCTGTTTTTATTTTAGTATGTTCTAGTTTATTCGTTTTTTTTATTATTCTAGTATGTAGTGTTTATATCTTTTTGAAAGATGCTATACAATATAAAATTGATAGAATAATGTAGTATGCATAATACTACTACTAATAATGATGATATATTAATGATGTCAACAGTAAGGAAAACCCCTGGAGAAGATTTTTTTTTTTTTTTAATCAAATACTATGTATTGCTAATTCCTTTCTATTACAGGCATTTTAAAATGAAATGAAGCAATACAATGTACTTAAAAATAAGAATGTATTTCATTGATAAATCTTAACGTGTGTACAAAAAAAAAGACAAAACCACAGGTGAAAAATGCATTAAATCCACACCAGGCAATTATATACAATTTATTACAGGACATTGTTCTGTTACATGGCATGAATGGAAATTAAAGGTATATCTCATGCAACCAATAGGTATACAACTTTTATTTCAATGTTCAGTGCAGGTGTTTATGAGAAAAGTGACGTCCAGAGATACAGTGGAGCAAGTAGTATGAAATATGAATACCATACTTGTTGTAAACTAGAAATATTTAATTGCATTGAAACACAATATAGTTTTCAACATAGTAAACAAAACAGGTACATCTGGAACAAAACAGATTAGAATATATGCATTTCAGTGTTTAAATCCACACCAAACAATTACATATATATGTATTAGAGGAAATTATTCTGTTACATTGAATGCATACAAATTATTACACACATATTTATTACAGGAAATTATTCTGTTACATTGAATGAATAGAAATTAAAGGCATATCTCATGCAACCAGCAAGATGATCTTTTGTTTCAGTGTTCAGTGTTTCACCCTCACCTGTCTGGCTGTCTTGATTACATCAGCCGAACATCCAAGGACATAGTGGTAAACCCAACATGTTTATGAGAAAAGTGATGTCCACAGATACTGATACTTTTTAAACTGGACCAGGTAGTGCACTATATGAATAACATACTAAAAATATTTAATTACACTGAAAGACAAATTCAACAATACAGCTTTCAACATAGCAAACAAAACAGATTATAAAACATATACATTTTAGTGTTTATGTAGCGTCCCCCTCCAAAACACCGTTCACTAACTCACCAAGGATAACCCCCTCTGTTATCCCTATAATTAAATTGACTATCTTAAAATAACCAATTAAGTAGAATTAATGACTACGCCAATTTGAAGTTAATATAACTCCAAATAACAGGTTCTTTAAAAATCAAGACAGCACAGTGTGTAAAGTGAGGACAACAAGGTATAAAAACAAGAATTTTTATTTAAACAAAATATCACAGCTTTTACCTATAGCAGCAGATTAGATAGCAACAACCTTTAAACTATAGCAGCAGATTATTAACCAAGAGCGATCCCATTAGACTCTAAGCACTACTTTAAAACTAAGTCATGTCACACCAACACTTCTAAATAAAAAGATAATTCACAGCACAATAACTTTTAAATAACAGCCTTCAAAACAAATAGTGGTTTCCACCAACACAATTCCAAACAATAAAACGAACCTTAAATAACACACTTTAAAAAAAAAACTAATAATCAGTGGTTTTCATAGAAAAACAAAAAACGTCGGGCAACCTAAAAAAATGCCTAATGCTTAAACACTCCAATAGCCACTATTTTAGTTAATACACAAGTTGATAAAGTGCAGGTGTGCAATAAACAGTTAACAGGCCTTTTATAACTATACATTGTAAACACATACACAATTACAGTTAGGATGATCAGGACAAAGACGCTACTCAAAGTCTAAAACAACTAATAACACAGAAAAAAAGGTTCATATGCAGCGCTCAGATAATTACATCGAAATTCACAGGATCGTAATTACCAACTCAGAATACAGTTGCGACCGACGTCTAAGAGCACGGGGGATACTTTACTGAAACCACTCCAATATAGAGCAGACCAAACTATTCAATATGAATAGTAGTAGTTTACCATTAACTTCTAGCGCTTCAGCCAATTCACAGCACCTCAGTATTACATTTAAAGTTACAATCCTTACCAAACAGTAGTTCCCCGACCTGTGCTCTCAGCTCACAAATCTCTCAAACCCCGGTCGCTCTCTCGCTGATTAACCCCACCTGTTTTTATACAGCTGGCCCCATTACGAATTAGCACTGCAATTACTATTGAGACCAGTAGTCTCCCTGGGGTTTCCAGTGCAACAGTAAAAATAATAAAAACCACACAATAAAACTCAATCTTATTACATTCAAAAAAATAAACAATACATCCATTGCACATCCATTACATTTACATTACACTTGTGGTTCAATATTGCGATCAGCTTTACACATGGGGGCTTTGACCAGAGGAAAGTCCAACTTGTGCTGAATGAAATACTATATAGGTTTGCTGGGGTACATTAGAACACAAAACAGAAAGAAACAATGCACCGCCATAAAAAAAAGAAATGTTTCGGAGGACGGGAGTGCTTGCCTTCGTCTCTCCTGAGTCAATATGGGCAAGTTGCAGTTGTGAGACAAAGCCTTAAAATAATAAATTGGTTATTGTAAAAACTGGGAGCAGCTGAAGAGGTGGAAGGAGATGAAGTGGGATGTGGCACAGGGGTGGCCGAGTGGTCCAGGACTGCGGTCTGCGCCGTGGCCCCAGGGCGTTTCTGCTGCTTTGCCTGACCCGCGGTGTTTGGGGGGCATGGAAAAGACATGCAGCTGTTGTCCATATGTCATGCCCTCCTGTAGCAGCGGGCGCAGCTGAGGTTGAGGCTCTGGGTCCACTGCGCTGGCGCTAGGGGGTCCCACCCCGTTGAAGGACAGCCTGCTCCTGCCCCTTCTGGTGTTTGTTGTGCCCGAAACACAGCAGATGCATGACATTGTCAGTTTTATGTTTCAACAAAAACACAGTCACTTGTTTGTAGTAGTTGTGTAGATTGAGGTTAAAGGCTGAAAGAAAAATGCACAAACTGTATAGCGATCGAGATGTTGTCATTCTTAATGGACATCTCAACACTATGCTTTTCGAGGTGTAATGTCATCAGTGTCCAGTCAAGAGCCGAAACTTACCATTGAGACAGGGTGTGCTGATTCAACTCGAACAGCTGGAGGGTGGTCTTCTCCATGAGCTGCCCAGCACCAGCTCTTGGACTTTGGAGTAGTCGCCACCCACCGGGAAGTCCTCACAGCTTTGGACTTGGTGGAGGATGGGTGGAGGCGGCAGAGCTGGATGCAGATGGCCTCGACGAGTCTGCTCGTCTGTGGCCACTGGGCAGGTCCCGAGCCCTGTACGAGCAGGCACCTGCAACCAAGCAACAGGAGTAAAAAGTTTTAGTAGTAATGGGTACATGTTTATATTTTGGGGTTGTGTGTGGGTGTGTGAGTTTTTTTTTGTTTGTTTGTTTTTTTACTATTGTAATGACATTACACATGAACTAGCTCACCGTTTCAGGCTGTCTGTGCCCGGGGTGTCAGAGGAGGTGGTCTTGGTGGTCTTGAATCGCCCCTGAATCAGCCTGTCCTGGCGACGGGCAGGGTAGGTGAGGCGCTGCTTGTCTCCGTTGCTCAATGAACTCATCTACCTGCTGCTCCGTCAGACAGGCCAACCCACGCAAGCTCACCACACTGCTGGCCAGGCGCTGGACACAGTGACAGCCTTAATGGCGGTGGAGACAGCAGCAGCTTCGGGCGAAGGCTGGAGGAGCAGGTCCCGGGACCCTGGCACCCTTCTGAAGGCAGGGCTTCCTTCCATTGTTCATAACTGGAATACAACTTACATGTTACTACTTATTTGAAGAATAAAGCTGATTCATCTCCTAGATATTTTCTGACATATACATTCATTATTTTTAAGTAACAATTTATTCAACAGGCAAGTACAGTTTGGAAAATAAATAAAGGGGGTGATGAATGAAGTAGTATTTCAGCTTTTAGGAATGTCAATGTGTGGTAATAAAAAAACAACTTTGAGTGTATGCAGCATTAATAATGATGATGGCTGTAAACAGACAGACACACACCAGCTACAATTCCTTTTACACCGAGATAGACTTAGAGACGAGGCACTTCTTTACCTTTGAGCACTTTACCTTTCAAATAGTTAATGATCACTCTGTGAAGGCAAGAACAAATAAGCAGTTAATATTATAAAACGTTGCAATAGATCAAGAGCAAAAACTTACAAATACTAAACACTTGATCTCCACGAAATTGTATGCATAGCTAAATATGCAAAGCCCAATACACACGGTAATACTAGTACAACAAAAGCAATAAATTAATGATAAACGCTTGATCGACAAAATGGTAATAGCGCATAGCTAAACAACCCCGAATATTATTATTATTATTATTATTATTATTATTATTATCATTACTAATACAAACGTTTGATCTCGTCGAAATGCTAATAGCGCATATCTAAACACAAAGCCGAATACTCGTACACATCTAGGATTTGAGCGAGGGTAACATGGACTCTTGTCTCGCGTATTTGATGTATATGCCCCCGTGCACGTTACAATATGAATAAAATACCAAAAACAAACGCACAAAAGTCTACAGACCAGCGAAAACAAAGTTGAAATCATAGTTGAAATCATAATCTTGGCAATATAGCGTTGTCATTCGGCGAAAAAAAAACACACGACTAAATTAAAAGATTATACGGTCGACATACTTGGTAACAGTTTAAAAAAAAATAGAAAAACAGCATTTAAATATGAATAAAAGACTCCAAACTGACCTCTCTGTCTGCAGGCAGCTGAGAATTAGTTATTTTTTTTGAAACACCGCCCTTCCAAAGTTGGAACAGGCTCCGCGCGATTCGATTGGCCACCAAATGTTGGAACAGTCCGTACCTATTTGCCCAATGTTGGAACAGCCCGTTTCTATTGGCCAAATGTTGGAACAGCCCGCTCCGATTGGCCGGATGTCAGAACGGCCGCTCCGATTGGCCGCCAAAGTCGGCGCACTCCGGCTCCTCCGCTCCGATTGCCCCACAATGTTGGAGGGCTGGGGGGGGGGCGTGAGGGTGCTGCTTGAACTGGTTGCGTGGATCTCGGCTCCGCTGAAACGGAATAATTCAGAATACTGACCATAATAAGAATCTGTTCAATCTTAGCGCCGCGCGCCGCCCGTGGAGCGCGGGGTAGCGAGTTCGCGTCCCGGCGGGGGGGAGGCCGCCATCCGCGCCCCCAGGCCACCGACGCGCCGTCTAAATTGCTTTAAAAAAGCCCCCGGAGTCATAGCATCGACAGTATCTGCCTTGGAAAAAAAAAAAAAAACACACTTCCACATTAATCAGCGTGTCACGTGACCCAGTTCGCAAATGCGCTCTTAATTCAATAATATAAAAGGATCAGCGTTCCAAATAAACAAACGCCCAGATCACATCCAAACCTTCACTTTCCTACAGCCCCTGTACTGCTCTTAAATGCATTTACTTTTAAAACCGGTCATGTTTTTATAATACAGATTGTGTCATGTTCTGTTTTTATTTTAGTATGTTCTAGTTTATTCGTTTTTTTTTTATTATTCTAGTATGTAGTGTTTATATCTTTTTGAAAGATATGAACTGCTTGAACTGGTTGCGTGGATCTCGGCTCCGCTGAAACGGAATAATTCAGAATACTGACCATAATGCGTGCATGTACGATGAAATCAAAACACAACTGAGAGATAAGTGAAGAGGGTATTTATAGTGCTAAGTGCTAAGTGTTAATTAGCTAATGTGTAAATGGAATGGTTCAATTTGGTGATGCGGAGATTGGTGTCTGACCCCCCTCCCGAACTTTAACTATAAATTTGAGGTATGACACAGTCCCGGTTTTTGAGATGTAACAGCATAACAGTCTCGCGTTTTGATTGGTCCATGTCTGTCACATGAATATGTCGTCACACGAGTGGAAAAGCTTGCAGGCATTTTTAACATTGTAATCAGAGGGGGAGAGTGATCTGCTTTCCACAACCTTACCATTAAAATATAATGTGGTATTACGCTGTACTGATATTATGGGTGATTACTTTATATGAATTATCATGTTATGCACGAATGTAAGAATTGGCTTTCAGTGGTGGTGTACTTTTTTCTTTCAAGTAGCATATATCTATAATCGTTTTTGCGATATATTTTAGTATAAAATGTATACATTATTGCAGTTTTGTTACAGGATACATTAGTTTATCTCTAATGTAATCACAGTTGTACATATAGACTGCCCCTGTTTTCATTTACGTCGCAAATTCTGGGCCGCTTTGCTTTTCAGATAATGTCCCAAATTCTGGGCCGATTTGGTTTTTAGATAACGTGCCAAATTCTGGGCCGATTTGGTTTTTAGATAACGTACCAAATTCTGGGCCGCTTTGGGTTTTAGATAACGTCCCAAATTCTGGGCCGATTTGGTTTTTAGATAACGTCCCGAATTCTGCATTTTCGAATTTAGGCCAGTTTTTGAGATATTCTGCTTAGCTGACAGCCCAGTTTCTAAGTCATGCATGCACAGTTTACCATAAACTGGACCGTTAATTCATTTAAGAGTAACCCTTAGTACATGAATCAAAGTTAATGTATTTTTACTCTCCCCAGAAAACATTTAGGAACATGGTATACCAAAAAAAAAGTACATCTCATTTGCTTATGTAATGTCCATAAATATATAGTGAGGCATAGGGGTTTATCAGAACTTCTGGGTTTAAGAGACCAGTGCCCTTCAACAACTTCAAATAAATCCTATTGTATTGTATTAGTCAACATTTCCCTTATTTATTCCTGATAGTTTATACTGTAGGTCAGTGGTTTTCAACCTTTTTTTGAAACTGTACCCCTTCTATCTGGAGGTTTCAGCTCGAGTACCCCTTTACAATTTTCGCTCAACTGAACGGTATCTCAGTTACAATAAAATGGAGAATAATCTGATGACCCCCCCTGTTTATTTAATAAATTTGGGTGACAGACTGCTGGTTTAGGACAAAACAACAAACAGTAGGCTTAATTCTAAAAACTTTTAACTACAAGTATTTGGATGCACAGAATTAAAAAGACAAGTATTGGGTTAGGAGCACACCTATTTTTTTATAACTTTGACGGCCTTTTTAAAATTCTGACAGCCTTTTGTAAAAGTGAAGGCCTTTTGATACCCAGCATACACTGCAATACCCAGCAAAGTTATACACTGATATTCTGATAGCACAGCAATTCAAATGAAGTTTGTAATTGGTTGTGTTCCTCAAATACACAATAAAAAGTGATATTTATAGGGTATACAGTTATACAGCGATACAGTGGTTTCGGACATCTAAGAACAGGTACTGCGAGCATCTGGATTCATACCCAGAGGTTCTCTGTAGCCTCCTGGGACATTCACAGCTTGTTTGACACCCTCTTGTAGTTGCCCGTTTCTGCATATAAAGCAAAATGCTGTTTGTCAATCTCTCTTTTTTCTTATAAATCATTCTTTGCAAGAATCATTCCAAAAACACTTGAATCAGTTAGGGACCACCAGTCTGACACAACAGGCCTTTAAATTGCAGTACCAATTTGCAAGTTGCTAAGTGGTTGTGTTCCTCAAATTTGCACTGCAAAGTGATATTTTAAAGAATAGGGTATATAGTGCTTTTTTTCGCCTCTGCTCGCTTTTGGTGCAAAACTATGCTCCGATACACTCAAGCTGATACTGTGATCACAAAACACTTGGAATGGACTTAAATTCGTGCTTCTGTTGCATAAATACACTACAAAATGTGCACATTTCCGGTCTTATATATAATGGACATTTTTTGTATGTATTTTGTTTTAGGAAATCGGGGGGGGGGGGGGTGGGTGGGTCCTCCTGTCGTACCCCATGAGTCCACAAATCCTGGGGCCAACAAACTCACTAGTACTCTCTTTAGATGCACAACAGTCTTAGCTAAAGAAAATGGGTGATTACTTTATATGAATTCTCACGTTATGCACGAATGTAAGAATTGGCTTTCTGTGGCGGTGTACTTTTTTCTTTCAAGTAGCATATATCTATAATCGTTTTTGCGATATATTTTAGTATAACATGTATACATTATTGCCGTTTTGTTACAAAACAGAAGGGCACTCTTTGCGTGCACAAGAGTCTTAGCTAAAGAAAGACATCGGCCACGCGTTCGTACGCCACCCCACCGCCAGATGGTGGGCGTTGCCCCAAAGGGGTTTTATAATGGGATTTCCCATAAACATTTTTTAGGGTGCTATATCTCGGGTTCCGGGGGTCCCTGAGACTTGAAAATCGGTACGGAGGTCCACCTTGGGGCCCCTGTCGATCCCTCCAAGCGAAGTTTCCCCAGCTAGAAAGGACACCAGTTTAGACTTTTTTTAACAACCTGGAGCTCAAAAGCTATTGGAAATGCAACCTTGACATGCCATCATGCTGAAAATGCGTAAATTTGTTGAAAATGTACCATTTGAAAATGGGTGGCTCCCTGTGAAAGAGGGCCCCTATACATGACCCTAGGAAGTTCAACCCGGTTTCTAGGCCCCAGGGTCATGGAGATATGACCCCAAAAAGGGTAGTTTTTGGACATTTTTGACAGGGCGTATCTCGGGTTCTGTGGGGGTTAGGAACTTGATTTTTTTTTGCGGCGGGGCCCCATGGGGCCCCACACAAGGAGTCACTATTTTCATGGTTCAGATGCCAGGACGGCTTGGCAAAGTGAATTTTTTCGTCATGACATGAGTTTTTGGGTGAACCACCACATCGTTTAAGGAGGTGGTTTGGGGTGCTCCCCTGAGTCTATATCACTTTGAATGGTGGTTCTACATGCTCGGGTTCGAGAGATATGCCTGAAATGTGTTTTTCAACCCTGCTATAGACATGAATGAGGCTGAACACCCTGAAAATATTTTTTGCAAAGAATTGCTATGAAACTGGGAATATTACATTCAGGCTGGTCTGGAACCCTTCTAACGGTGGTTATAGGTGCTGTGGTTCGAGAGATATGACTGAAAATGTGTTTTTTAACACTGCCATAGACATGAATGGGGCTGAATACCCGAAAATATATTTTGCAAAGAATTGCTACGGTGGGTGTATGCGTGCAGGGGTTGCATGGTGGTGTTTGCGTGCAGGGGTTGCATGGTGGTGTGTGCATGTAGGGGTTGCATGGTGGTGTGTGCGTGCAGGGGTCTTATGGTGGTGTGTGCGTGCAGGGGTTGCATGGTGGTGTGTGCGTGCAGGGGTTGCATGGTGGTGGGTGCATGTAGGGGTTGCATGGTAGTGTGTGCATGTAGGGGTTGCATGGTGGTGTGTGCATGTAGGGGTCTTATGGTGGTGTGTGCGTGCAGGGGTTGCATGGTGGTGTGCATGCAGGGGTTGCATATTGGTGTGTGCATGCAGGGGTTGCATATTGGTGTGTGCATGTAGGGGTTGCATGGTGGTGTGTGCATGTAGGGGTTGCATGGTGATGTGTGCATGTAGGGGTTGCATGGTGGTGTGTGTGTGCAGGGGTCTTATGGTGGTGTGTGCGTGCAGGGGTTGCATGGTGGGTGTATGTGTGCAGGGATTGCATGGTGGTGTGTGCATGCCGGGGTTGCATGGTGGTACACGTGTGTGGAGGGGAATTGGAGTGCAGGTTTTGCGCAAAAGAGGGGCGGGGAAAAGACTGGGAAGGGTAGGGTAAAAGAAAAATTACTACAATCATTTATTTTCACTTTCGACTCCCAGTCTCCTTTCCCTCACTTTATGATTTTATTTTGTGATTATTTAATTATTGTCAAAATAAACGGCCTTCATCTACTCACAGTTGCAGTCTCATTTCTGTCCAAAAAGAACTTGAAACACTACAATATATTGATGGATTTTACATAAGAAAATGAGATGTCCTTTTTTCGGAATACCATGTTCCTTCCCAAAAATGTGTTTTAATATTAGCCTTTAATAAAGGAAAACGAGTGCTTTAATTAATTTTCATGTACCTATTTCAGTGCAATGTAGTTTCTTCACGTAATAAGAAATACGTTTTTTTTTTAACATTTACATTTTATTTCTGTTTTTTCATAAAAAAAAATAAAAAAAAAGATTTCTGGGGAGATTAAAAATACATTAACGTTGATTCATGTACTAAGGGTTACTCTCAAATGAATTCACGATCCAGATTATGGTAAACTGTGCATTTGGGGACGCTGTCAGCTGAGTCCCCAAAACTGGGCTGAATTCGAAAATGCAAAGCGACCCAGAATTTGGGACGTTATCTAAAAACCAAGGTGGCCTAGAATTTGGGACGTTATCTAAAAACCAAGGCGGCCTAGAATTTGGGACTTTATCTAAAAACCAAAGCGGCCCAGAATTTGGGACGTTATCTAAAAACCAAAGCGGCCCAGAATTTGGGACGTTATCTAAAAACCAAATCGGACCAGAATTTGGGACATTATCTGAAAAGCAAAGCGGCCCAGAATTTGCGACGAAATGAAAACAGGGGCAGTCTATATGTACAACTGTGATTACATTAGAGATAAACTAATGTATCCTGTAACAAAACTATAATTGTGTATACATTTTATATTAAAATATATCGCAAAAACGATTATAGATATATGCTACTTGAAAGAAAAAAGTACACCACCACAGAAAGCCAATTCTTACATTCGTGCATAACATGATAATTCATATAAAGTAATTACCCATAGTTTGTTATATCAGTACAGCGTAATACCACATTATATTTTAATGGTAAGGTTGTGGAAAGCAGATCACTCTCAACCCTCTGATTACAATGTTAAAAATGCCTGCAAGCTTTTCCGCTCGTGTGACGACATATTCATGTGACAGACATGGACCAATCAAAACGCGAGACTGTTATGCGGTTCCATCCCAAAAACCAAGCCTATGTCATACCTCATAAATTTCAGTAAATGTGTTTATATACTAAAACGCACATATACCAGCCAACTGTATAAAATAAATAAATAAAGAAAAACTTTGGAACAGAAATCAGTCTATATACAGGTATATTATGATTAAATAAAACTGTACAAAGAAAATAAGTAATAGGATATTGAAAATAAATGTATTTATGTATCCTATAGACATAAAAAGCATGAATGGTCATAACTTACTATGCAAACGAAAAAAAATGGTCATAACTTATTATGCAAACGAAAAAAATGATCATAACTGCGTTCATACAGGCATAATTAAAACACGGTAATATAAATAAATAAAGGAAATTGGGTTTACAATCATAACAGCACATAATATCAAAGAAGGAAGTGTTCTCCTAAATCACATACCTGCATGCAGTGCACTTTTTTTTCCACATGATTTGGGCACAGCTATACCATTGCGTGTGTCGGCTGGCACTGGGGTCGATACCTTCTGCATACCTTGCTTAAGGTATGTTACAATGGTGTCTAGGTAGGATTGTTTATAACTTTTTATTTATTTATTTATTTTCGCGATCCTGCCTTTCAAACGCAGAGTATTTAATACATATATTTAGTAAAAGTCAATAACTGACAACTGCGTTTCTTAATCTCTGCTCATTCCTTTATAGTCAGTGGCCCCTATGTCGTCATGTCGTTAAGACGCGCCTTATCTTCTGTGATAAGGCACGTCTTAATATGCTAATAATTTCCATAGCACGCGTCTTAATAAGCAGCATTCACATTAGTAAATACCAACTTATTTATAGTTTTAGGACGCATGTTATGGGATTGTGTTAACACACGTCTCATGGCTACTTTTAAGAACCATTAGTAAATGAGGCCCTGTGGCAATGTGCCCCGTCCCTGTGTGTATTCTTGTGTTTTATGTTGTATGTTGTGTGTGTTAATGTTGGTGTATAGATATGGCTGCACGGGATTTAAATAGGTGTGTGCAGCACGAGTTATTTAAAATGTATAATTGTATTTAGGCACAGGGATTGCACTTCACTTCACATGCATTTAAAGTACTTAATATGTGAACACAGGGTTTTCACAGATTAGTTCACGTGCTGGGATTCAAGTGAATAATTAATTGGTAATTGAATCCCAGCACAATTGTATATATAGTTTCATTCACTTGGGGTTGTGTGTTCAGGGCGAAGGAATGGGAGAGAATGAGGAGATAAATTATAAAAAGCAATTGCTACGTGGTACATGTTTGTTTAGCATTCGTCCCTGTTTGTTAGTGTCTGTTCGTTTTGTTTATTTTGGCTAAAGTGCCATGTCCTGTGTTTTGTTCAAACCTTTTTATTTATAATAAACCGGTGCAAGCAAGCGCCTTCATCATTTCATTCCATCCGTCCTGTCTGTGTTATTCATTTCCTGGTTCTGACGTCACCACTCAGCCAGCCGTGTCACAGGCCTTATGTTTCATGACTTTGCTTTTTGTAATTCACCACGATCTGTGAGTATAGACACCTATTTTGTTACAAATAGCCTATGTAGAGATTCAATTTTCATTTTTCATAGTCTGTTCATAAGCTATTATTTCGCGATATTTACGGACATTATCAGATATGTATATCCATTTGTTGACGCTATTTGCAATGTCCTCCGATGTACTGTTTTGTTTATGGATATCTAAGGATTTTTTTTGCACCTCTTTTTCTGAGATACATGTAGCGCACACAGGACGATACATGCCTGTACAAACACTCAAAATAAAACACAATACCAATACAACAAACTATAAATCAAAGGTGCCATGAAAACAGCAGGCCTTGCAGCAGCCCCGATCACAGTGATAGTTATGTTTTTATACTGACGCTCCGCTCAGACCTGCTGGAACAGCTGATTGCTGTCAGCTGCTGTTCCACACAGACAGGTGATCATCCCCAGCGGAGCGCCACAGCAGTTAAACAATTACATCAATATATTTACAACATTAACCCAAAAATACAATAAAACTACATATTTCCCATGTGTATTACACATGTGTAGGGCTTCCGCCCTGCCACAGTAAGCATAAATCGTATTCCAGAATTGACTTCATTTTCGCTCCCCAGGCTTTTTTCCTCAGTACACATTGCTGAGATATTTTTTGCACCCTAAGCAAACAAAATTTTGCATCCCTCCCTTTTTACTATATATATATATATATATATATATATATATATATATATATATATATATATATATATATATATATATATATATTGTGAGCTTGGAGCTCTGTTTCGGGGTGGTAACCTAATGAAGGACCAGACAAGAGGCAGGAAATGAAGTCTAAGTGAGGGTTTATTTACAATGAAAAAACACAACTTTCCAGGGGGTTGCCAGAAAATAAAAACCTAGCCCACTCACCGGGCCCTAGTCTTAACTACTTCAGGTCCCTAGTCTTAACAGTTGGGCAAGGCTAGCCCTCACCCAACTCAAATACAAAAACACCACCACACACACTCTGGGGTGATAAGAGTTCAGTCACTTGTAAGTCTCCTGGCCTGCAATTCCACCACTCGCCACCAGGAGGACTCCCAGGTTGGTTTTCCTTTCTGACCTTTGCAATTGTATTATCCCTGCTCAGAGTTTCCAGGGTCCACCGATGATCGAGAGTGCCCCCTGCAGGTAAGTCCCGGGCAAGAAGGATGAAGTAATCCCAGCATGTTATGAAGTAAAAATAAAGAAAATAACAAGGCTTGTTTTCTCCACAGCCAACTCAAAATACCACGAACTTGTTCCAGCCAACAACTAAAAAATAAAAGACTCGAACTTAACTGTGTTGACTCTCTTTCAAACAGTCCATTACTCGTGGTTCCAACACACAGTTATTTGTTGCAGGGATTTTCCATCTCCGCGTGTCCTGGTGATCCTTTTGAATAATATCCAGTCCTTAAACAAGCACGATTTGCGCAACGCGCTACTTACTATGAAATAGTACAGTCTCTGGTGCCAGCGTTATTTTACAAGCGGGTTATTTCCTGAACCCTGCACTCCAAGTTCAGTGAACACGCTTTTTAGAAAAATATCAACACACTCTACGCTTGTGTTACCGCAGGAATAAAACCTAAAGTCTTTGGCTGCTGACTTTACTCACAGCTCCCAGCGTAAAAATATACGACACAGGTCTCCTTCTAAAATCCCAACCACACTCCCGTTGAAAATATTAAAAGTTCAATTTAACTACCTTGCTGCCCCGTAGTTGTCTTCCCGTGTCCATAGTTTGTTTCGCTGGTATCCTCCACAGTATTCCGTTTATTCCTGGTCTGATGTTTTATTTCAAACGAGACCCACGCTCCTGGTCACGTTGTTTACTTTTTAAACACTTGTTTCTGCACACAAAGAATAACGCTCTCTCCCGCACCGACTGCCCTGTTGCTGTTCAGTCTTTTTGTACCTCGCTATTCACCGCCTTAAATAATGCTCCCCTTCCCCCTTCCAGCTGCTATTAATTAACCCCTTTAGCCATCCCAGAAGTGGAGCCCTACGACAGCTACTCTGTGAGGTAATTTAAAGATGTATCACCAAATTCTTTGTGATAAATTGCCCTGTAGCAATGCAACTATAGAACCTCACACTTCTATGTTGCATTACTACTTACTCCTGTACATTTATCACACATCCTTTTTCCCAGCTAAAACCAACCGGTTTAAGCGAAACTTCCTTCCCCTTCTCATGTACCCGAGACAAACCATCAGCATTTGCGTTCCTTACCCCGCTCCTATGTTCTATTTTGAACCTGTAAGGCTGTAATGCCAAAAACCACCTAGTCACTCTTGCGTTCTTCTCTCTGTTTTCTTTCATCCACTTTAAAGGTGAATGATCCGTGACCAGTGTGAATTCCCATCCTAAAAATTTTAAGCATTCTATGGCCCATCGAACTGCCAAACATTCCTTTTCTACGACTGCGTAATTCCGTTCTCTTGGCAACAACTTTCTACTCAGGTACATTATGGGATGCTCTTCACCATCAATTATTTGGGAAAGGACTGCTCCCACCCCTACTTCCGAGGCATCTGTCTGCACTATGAAAGGCTTTGTAAAATCGGCCACCCCTAACACTGGCCCACTACATAGAATATCTTTCAATTTTACAAACGCCTCTTCCGTTGACTCCGTCCATTTTATTTTATTAGGAGAAGTTTTCCTAATTAACTCTGTCAGTGGAGTTGCCACTGACGAGAATTCGGGTACAAACCGTCGATGATATACAGCCAAGCCTAAGAACGCCCTTACTTGCTTCTTAGTTTGCGGAATTGGCCAATCTCTGATGGCATCTACTTTGTCCACTTGTGGTTTGATAGCTCCTCCTCCCACAATGTAACCCAAATATTTAGCTTCAGTCAGTCCAATGAAGCACTTTTCTGGATTAGCTGTTAATGAAGCATCTCTCAAGCTTTGTAATACTGCTTTTAATTTAGCTACGTGACTGTCCCAGTCTTCTGAGAAGATTACTATATCGTCAATATAGGCTGATGCGTATTCTGCATGTGGTCTCAGTACCTTATCCATCAATCGCTGAAACGTCGCTGGGGCCCCATGCAACCCAAATGGCATCACCTTATATTGATACAAACCCCTCGGGGTAGAAAACGCTGTTTTTTCTTTCGATACTGGGCTCAAGGGAATTTGCCAGTATCCTTTAGTAAGATCTAATGTTGTTAAGTATTTAGCCTTACCTAATCTTTCTATAAGCTCGTCTACTCTCGGCATGGGATATGCATCAAATTTTGACACCTTATTTAACTGTCTAAAGTCATTGCAGAATCTCCAAGTCCCATTAGGTTTAGCCACCATTACAATGGGGCTACTCCACGGACTTGACGATTCCTCAATAACATCAAGTTTGATCATGTTCTCAATTTCTTTGTGCATATCCTCTCTTTTTGCTTCCGGCACTCTGTAAGGGCGAACCTTCACTCTAATTCCCTCCGGAGTTGTAATGGCATGTTGTATTACTTTAGTCCTACCTGGTAAACTAGAAAATACGTCAAGGTTTTGCTTGACTAGCTCTTGAACCTCATCCTTTTGTTCTTGAGTTAAGGAGGGTCCAATATTTATCTTACCATTCTGAGGTGTAACAACCTTGGACATTAGGACCTCTCGTTCGACCCATGGTTTTAATAAATTTATGTGATAAATCTGTTCCGTTTTGCGTCTGTCTGGTTGACTTATTTTATAGTTTACCGGCCCTACTGCTTCAATTACCTCATAGGGGCCCTGCCAGTGTGTAAACAATTTACTCTCAGGTACAGGCACTAATACCATTACTCGATCCCCCGGATTAAAAGTGCGTTTTTTCGCCGTTCTATTATAGTGTTCTGCTTGTCTAGCCTGAGCCTGCTTTAAATGAGCTTGAACAATGGGTGTCACTTTTTCAATTCGATCCTTCATCTGCAACACATGCTCAACAATATTCTTCCCTGGGACTTTCTGTTCCTCCCAACTCTCCTTTGCTATATCCAGTATGCCTCGCGGTTGTCTTCCATATAATAATTCAAACGGTGAAAACCCTGTCGAAGACTGTGGCACCTCCCTAACAGCAAACATTAAATACGGAAGTAACAAGTCCCATTCCTTGCCGTCCTGACTAATCACCTTTTTCAACATTGCCTTTAATGTTTGATTAAACCTCTCCACTAAGCCATCCGTTTGAGGATGGTAAACAGAGGTACGAATTGGTTTAATACGCAATAGCCCACACAGATCTTTCATTAGTTTACTTACAAAGGGGGTACCTTGATCAGTAAGGATCTCCTTAGGTATCCCGACACGGGTAAACACGTGAACCAACTCTTTGGCAATCGTTTTGGAAGCCGTATTCCTTAATGGGATGGCTTCAGGGTAACGAGTAGCATAGTCCAAGATTACTAAAATATACTCGTGTCCCCTGGCTGACTTGTTCAAGGGCCCTACCAGGTCCATGGCTATGCGCTCAAACGGAACATCAATAATCGGCATGGCCTCTAATGGGGCTCTAAGGTGGGGCCGGGGACTGGCTTTCTGACACCTAGGACAAGATTTACAGAACCTCTCTACGTCCTTCCTTATCCCTAACCAGTAAAACCGTTGCAACACTCTCTGTAACGTTTTCTCTCCCCCTAAATGAGCTCCAAACAGGTGATTATGCGCCAATTGTAAAACCGTATTTCGGAACAACTTAGGCACCAGCAACTGCTCTACTGGACTTCCATTCAGTATTGTATTCCGATATACCAGATCATTCTTGATCACAAAGTTTTCTAATGGGTTGACAGTCACATTCTCTATGGGTACCCCATTCACCGCCACCACCCTTTCTTTTATATTCACCAAGGTGGGGTCATTCCCTTGTTCCCTACCAAAGTGCTCAGAATTGGGAGAGAAAGACTCGCACCAGGTTTCCGAATCCCTCTCTGGGTCTACCTCCAATTCCACCTCTCCCGTTTCCTCTATAATTCCCTCGGTGGTACACTGAGTGCTCACTCCCTTTTGCCCTCGCTTTGCAACCTGCCCAACTAAAACGGTGGGTTGGGGTGGCCATTTTTTCTTTTCTTGTCTTCGCTGCCTACGTGATTTATAGGAGGTTCTCTCTCCTCCCCTAAAAAGATACGAGTCAGAAAAGGGAAATAGGCTAAAAAGGCTCTCCGGAGACTCTTTTCCCCTCTCTAAATTTACCATCGGGCCCTCCAATTTCCCCTTCAATTTGGTCAGGTTATTAAAACCTGGATAATCTCTACCCAGAATCACTTGGTGAGGCAACCTAGGGATGACTCCTACTCTCATCTCGTGCTCCCCATCTTCACAAGAGATTTTAATCTGGCTAGTAGGATAGTATTTCACATCCCCATGGATGCAAGTGATTCCGGTCTTAAGGTCACTTTCCAATCTGGTTGTAGTCACATACTCGGGGGCTACCAAGGTTAATGCACTACCTGAATCAATGAGAGCCTGAGCCTTAATTCCATTCACCCACACGGTTATTAGGTAAGGGTATTGGCCCTCAGGGGTCCCAGACACAATTATACTCCCGCAAAATATTTCAGCACTATTACACTGCATTGGCTCATCTAATTGAGGACAACTCTTAGCTATATGGCCTATTTTATGACAACGGAAGCACTGGTACTGACTAAAATCACGGGGTGAACCCTTCCTGGGACCTTCCCCCAAGTCGTTAACCCTAACCAGTCCCTTCACGGTTGGAAACCGCTCTTCTGCTGTAGACAGTGAAATCAGGTTCTTACCCGGGTCGTTGTCTGGTTGTACTTTCCTTACAGTCCACTGGTTAGTTGGTTTCCGGTAGGCACCAGTCTGCGGTTGTCGGGCCAAATCCTCAGCGGCCAGCTGTCTTTCTACCAGAGTGATGAATTGGTCCAGGTCCTTTGGGTCCCCTTGTCCTACCCACTTACGTAGCGTTCCTGGTAAGGCACGAAGATATCTATCCATAACCAAGACCTCCATCATCTGCTTGGATGAATTCACCTCTGGTTGCAACCATCGGTTGGCCAGATGCAGTAAATCAAACAGTTGTGAGCGTGGTGCCCTTGTAGTGCTGTAAGTCCATGCATGGTACTTTTGGGCTCTGACAGCCATGGTCACCCCTGCCCGAGCCAGTATCTCTGCCTTCAGGTGATCATAACTGTCCGCTTGTACTGGGCTTAGGTCATAATATGCTTTCTGGGCGTCCCCCACTAAGAACGGGGCCTGCACCCCAGCCCACTTCTCTTTGGGCCATTCTTCTCTGGTGGCTGTCCGCTCAAAAGCCAAGAGAAATGCTTCCACATCATCGCTCTCGGTCATCTTCTGCAACACCTGAGATGACTTGATAGCGACTGAATGGCCAGACACTACTCTGGTCTGAGCAAGTTGCCGCAACATGGCCTCTCTCTCAATCCGGGCCTCATTAAGCTGCTCTTGCAGCAGCCTGTTGGTCTCCTGTTGGACCTGCATAGAGGCGGAGTGGTGTTCTTGCATCTTCCGTGTGCTCTCTTGCTGAGCAGCCGTGGCGCTCATTAATGCCCGGACCAGCTCACTGACTTCTGCCATTGTCAAAAAAAAAAAAAATTATATGGGTCTGTAACTTAATCAGAAATTACCATCCCACTTCTGACACCATATGTGAGCTTGGAGCTCTGTTTCGGGGTGGTAACCTAATGAAGGACCAGACAAGAGGCAGGAAATGAAGTCTAAGTGAGGGTTTATTTACAATGAAAAAACACAACTTTCCAGGGGGTTGCCAGAAAATAAAAACCTAGCCCACTCACCGGGCCCTAGTCTTAACTACTTCAGGTCCCTAGTCTTAACAGTTGGGCAAGGCTAGCCCTCACCCAACTCAAATACAAAAACACCACCACACACACTCTGGGGTGATAAGAGTTCAGTCACTTGTAAGTCGCCTGGCCTGCAATTCCACCACTCGCCACCAGGAGGACTCCCAGGTTGGTTTTCCTTTCTGACCTTTGCAATTGTATTATCCCTGCTCAGAGTTTCCAGGGTCCACCGATGATCGAGAGTGCCCCCTGCAGGTAAGTCCCGGGCAAGAAGGATGAAGTAATCCCAGCATGTTATGAAGTAAAAATAAAGAAAATAACAAGGCTTGTTTTCTCCACAGCCAACGCAAAATACCACAAACTTGTTCCAGCCAACAACTAAAAAATAAAAGACTCGAACTTAACTGTGTTGACTCTCTTTCAAACAGTCCATTACTCGTGGTTCCAACACACAGTTATTTGTTGCAGGGATTTTCCATCTCCGCGTGTCCTGGTGATCCTTTTGAATAATACCCAGTCCTTAAACAAGCACGATTTGCGCAACGCGCTACTTACTATGAAATAGTACAGTCTCTGGTGCCAGCGTTATTTTACAAGCGGGTTATTTCCTGAACCCTGCACTCCAAGTTCAGTGAACACGCTTTTTAGAAAAATATCAACACACTCCACGCTTGTGTTACCGCAGGAATAAAACCGTCTTTGGCTGCTGACTTTACTCACAGCTCCCAGCGTAAAAATATACGACACAGGTCTCCTTCTAAAATCCCAACCACACTCCCGTTGAAAATATTAAAAGTTCAATTTAACTACCTTGCTGCCCCGTAGTTGTCTTCCCGTGTCCATAGTTTGTTTCGCTGGTATCCTCCACAGTATTCCGTTTATTCCTGGTCTGATGTTTTATTTCAAACGAGACCCACGCTCCTGGTCACGTTGTTTACTTTTTAAACACTTGTTTCTGCACACAAAGAATAACGCTCTCTCCCGCACCGACTGCCCTGTTGCTGTTCAGTCTTTTTGTACCTCGCTATTCACCGCCTTAAATAATGCTCCCCTTCCCCCTTCCAGCTGCTATTAATTAACCCCTTTAGCCATCCCAGAAGTGGAGCCCTACGACAGCTACTCTGTGAGGTAATTTAAAGATGTATCACCAAATTCTTTGTGATAAATTGCCCTGTAGCAATGCAACTATAGAACCTCACACTTCTATGTTGCATTACTACTTACTCCTGTACATTTATCACAATATATATAGTAATGAACCGCTGCACTGGAAGTGAAACAAGACTAAGGGGACCAGATAGGATTCCAAATGTGCTCCTTTTAATGACTGCACTAAATAAATCCCTGTTTGGGCTGGGGTTCATGCCAAATCATTAAATAAAAATAACTCCCTTGTTCTCTCTGTTCTTCCTCTTCTCTTTCTTTCCTCCCACTCTCAGTAAGTTTAACCAATAGGAGAGTGAAATATCTGCCAAGTTTTACACAATGAGAAAGTGAAAGATCTGACAGCTGTCCAATTATTCGTGAGCAGAGGCGAGGTGCTAATATGCCGGGTAAGCACTGAATTTCGCCAACTGTTATTGAGAAAAATAATGCATTTCAGTATTTAGAATTTAATCGCCTCATAGTCTGAACAGATTCTATTCTTTGAGCTTGTCTGCATACAACATGCCTTTTAAACCCGGGCTAATTCTGGTCGCTCTTCTTTGCACTCTTTCTAGAGCAGCAATATCCTTTTTGTAATGAGGTGACCAGAACTGAACACAATATCCTAGGTGAGGTCTTACTAATGCATTGTAAAGTTTTAAAATTACTTCCCTTGATTTAAATTCAACACTTTTCACAATATATCCGAGCATCTTGTTGGTACTGCACGCAGGCAATAAAAATGTGCATTATAAATATCATATGGGAGATACTGAAATTGAAGAAGGAATCTATGAAAAAGACCTAAGAGTTTATGTTGACTCAGAAATGTCTTCATCTAGACAGAAGCTATAAAAAAAGCCAACAAGATGCTCGGATATATTGTGAAAAGTGTTGAATTTAAATCAAGGGAAGGTACCAAAGGGCCCAGTATGTCCATTGCAATGTGTTCAAAGGGGGTGGAAATAATCAACAGTGGGACCAAAGGGGCGGGGCGCACTCAACCCAGCGCTACTCGCTGGCAGTCTGGGCATGTGGCTACATATTTCGACACATCATTATGAAGTCCTACCCAATAAAATCGAGCCGATATTCATTCCCTTGTTTTGTCAGCTCTGAGGTGCCCCGCAAAAGGGATATCATGCACCAGCCTAATGACCTCGGTCCGACAATACGGGGGAACCAATAATAGTGTTACAGGCTGTGGAAATACTAGTGCCCCAGCGCCTTCAACATCCGGACCTGTCCCCAAGTGTGCACTAGTGAGGGGTCATTGTTTTGGCCCCACACTACGTCCGCGCTTGAGTGCCACATGTCCGGTATATTGAGAGGGGCGGGAGTAACATCTGCCCTTGATGGCCCAGTAACCTCGCCCTCTCGGTCACACTGCATTCCGACCCCCTTTGACTGGCATTTGTTACCATTGGAGCATTCTCCCACCAGACCCCAGCCTTGTCTCATTAATGCTACTTACCATTTTCATATCTGTCTGTCTGTATTTGTTTTTCTTGGACAAAAAAGGGGATAAAACATTTCAGTTGAAAGGGAAAAATATTACTAATTATTTCCCTTTCTTTTCTGCCATGTTTACGTATGCGGTCGAGACTGCCATTAATTTCAACAATTCTTTATAGTTTGGCCAGTCTCATCCCAGAATTATTGGGTGTAGTAGCCTTTCCGCCACACCAGCTACTAGGTGACGTTTTATCAGTCCTACTGATAAGTATGCTTTGACTGTGGGGTATGTCGCTGTGTCTCCATGGATACAGGAGATAGCCACCTGACCTTGTGGCTGCCACGACATACTGCCCAAGAGAGCTGTCCAAATTAAGGGCTGCTCACACCCTGTGTCCACTGATGTGTGAGTTTTCACATTTCCCAAATCCACATTAACAATAGAAGGCCCCTCCCGACCATTTTCTCCTCGCTTATCCGCTTCTGATGCCCAATTGCACGTCACCACGTCACACTCCATCACAGATGGGCATGACCTGGTCTTGTATTCTGTGTGTTGGCATCTAAAACAGGTAGTGGGGAAGGAGGGAGCAGAGGTTAAATATCTGTCCCATTGCTGGTATGGCAACGGGGCAGGGGCAGCAACTCTACACCAGCTAGGTGTCAACCTTGGCCTCCATGGAGGGGAGGCAAGGTTGCCCATTGGGGTCAGCGGTCCAGAAGGTCTCGGACCCGGTCCTGGTGATGGTGGAGCAGATGGAGGAGGTGGTGCTCGGCTGCTCTGTTTTGCTGGAGCGGAGAGTATGCCGGTCTGGGTAGAAACCAGGGAGTCTTCGAAGTCCTCAGTGAGTTTCAATGCCTTTTCCAGGATGTCAGGGTTGTGGCACCGTATCCATGCTTGTGTTTCGGCACCAACCACATGGCAAAACTGCTCAACCACAAAAGCCTCTTTAATCTGTAGGCTTGTTTTCTGGGCGGGGTTGAGCCAGTGCACCATGTGATCACCCAGGTTTTGTGTAACAACCCTGGGGCGTGTATCCGGGGACCTCATGTACTCCCAGTGTGTTTCCCCTGTGATGTTCAAATGGCACAGAATGGCTTGCTTTACCAGGTTGTACTGAGTGGCTTCGGCATCAGTCATGGCCTGGTAGGCTGCCTGAGCCTCCCCGATCAGGCAGGATCCCAGCTTGGGCTATGATGCGGTGGTAGCCAGCTGCTCAAAAGCAACCAGGTAAGCCTCTGGGTCATCCTCCGCCGTCATCTTTTGCGCCCTCGCCTTTGGGGCTGTCATCACAGGTCCTGCTGGTGCCGTGGACAGTAGCGCCAGTCTGATCCTCTAGATCAGTGCCATGTACCGCTCCTCACTCTCTTCGCGACCTTCCGTCTGTTGTCCAGCGCCTCCAGCAGCGCTGCAAGTGATGCGTGATCCATCCCGTGTTCTGACACCACGTGTGGCAAAGTGGTTCACAGAATGCAGGTGCAGGTGATCAGTACTCAGACAAACGACGATAATCCAGGTGCAATTGAGTTTTAATTGTATAATCCAATGCCTGATGGCTAACAGCAGTAAACAATAACTATGTTAATGAAGCAATACAGCGGCGTGTATTGCTTATTTATAATCCGCGGGTTTGCCCCGAAATAATAACATCCCGTTTCAGTTCATCCACACGTAACACATACACAAACACCAACACCAGTCCACAGTGCGTGCTCTAGTGCTTGTGGTGAATACAGTTCTTTAATGACAACAAAAGTGCAGTGTTGTTGATCCGGGTTTAGTGCTGGCCTTTGGCGACAGCTCCGGATCGTGTTAGCCATCCTAAACAAAACACTCATGTTTCACAGCACAGGTTCTCCTTCTGGTCATTTAACGTAACCATTCACAAAGGAACAGGTCACATCACTACGTCCCCTTTTTATAACATCACCCATGACCCCTTGGTCAACGAGTGCATCCGCTCCTTCAATCCGCGGATGCCATGCCGTTTCCCATCCGGGTCATTGGTTTCGTGTACCATAGCTCTGCCCACTTTCTAGATGGCCGATTTCCACCTAACCCTTGGAATAAACTGTCGTGCCATTTAGTGCAGGGTATTCTGTTCCCTTTATGCAGCTGCCTCACAGGAAGGGAGGGAGATCTAACACCAAGAATCATTCGATCTCGGTCACACTTGTTTTCAGTTAGCCATGAAATAAGGAATCCACCCAAAAAATGATCATGAAATTGATTTAACAAATTGCAAGTGATTAGGGATGTGATCAGCCCATAGAAGACTGGACACCACATTTATTCAAGCCTTTAGCCTTCTGGCTCCTCAGCCTGACATTGCTCATCTTCCATCAATCCTACTGCTTCTACCTCAGACTGTCACTCAACACGATGCCTTCTTGACATTTCTTACAATGAATATCCACAAATAACCTGACAGAGAACAAACAATGAAATAAGGAGAAGGACTCAGAGTGCTTTTTTGTAGGGTGCTTAATTTGCATGTTTGCAAACTAGACAGAGATCATCTGTAAATTTCCATGTGAGATTTAACTTTTGTTGATAACAATCAATTGGTAACTCATTGGTTATGAATATATACTGTTTTTTTTAAAATACTAATCAAACAAAGTTTGTTACTTAACTTTTGTTCACGATTGTACCTGATAAAGTAAATGACCCAAAGTAAAGTAACTCTGGGAATAGAAGTTGCTGTGCTATTCATTTGCATTTCTCATGTCAAAACCGGAGCTGAAATTGAAGGCCGACCTGGGAAATGTTGCATGCGGGGAACTGTTTTATTCAACACCTGTTGTAGGCAATTAAATGACTCCAATAATACCCAAACCTTACAGCTGTAGTGTTATTTTTTTGCTGCCAATTAGCAAAGCCACATAGGCCTGGACCAAATCAAAACTTTGACCCACCATTAATTACAAACCCAGCATTAATGCCGGGTTCTCTCTGGGGTAGAAGGAATAACCTTCTGATAAACAAAAAAAACGCCATCGATACCTGATTTGTAAATTGGGATTAGCAGGTGGTTCAAAGTTTCAATTTGGTCCAGACCATAGTCCCCCTGTTGCATTTTAATGTAGGGCTATATTGTCTATAGATACAAAGGTATATGTGCATTTACCTGCATAAACACAAGTGCAAAGGAGCACACGGTTTTAACTCCATCAAGTGAAGAAAAGAAGTCAAATTTTTAACAAAATACACTGTAAATGTTATAGAAAGAGTCTTGCCATGTAAAGTGAAGAAAACAAACAGGCAATCCAAGACAGACGACACCATTAGAGAAAATAGGCAAAAACAGGAAAATGGTGGAGGAAATAATTGGGGTGAAATTGGCCCCCACCGTTTACCCCAATGGTTTCGTTCATTACTTTCTCCATGGTGCCTACTAACTTACATTTTTGTGTTTTTTTTTATTTCTTTAGCAACACATTTATCACAGCTGACTTACAGGTGGTAAAGAGTCTCTTTGCCTCCCTCCTCACCCCACTCTCTCTGTCTTGCTTTATCTAAGCAACCGAATGGCTCCTCCCTTCCCCCATTCTCTCCCTCTTCCATCTCCATATACGTCCATCCCCACTCCCACTCTCTGTTACATCCCCATAAAACTCCATCTCTCCCTCCATCTTTCTATCCACCTCTCTGTCTTTCACAGAATGGAAAAGCAACTGGGGTCTTCCTGAGTCAGACCAGATTAGCTGAGCATATCAGTGGGAAAGAAGCATCAAGAGGGAGTGGTCTTACTGGACTAACTTGAATTCTTTGGTCTTTCTCTTTCCAGCATCCAACAAAGAGCTTGGGTCCACTTGACAGCTACATCAACACAGACAGGCTTCCCACGTTCCAAGCTGACAATGGCAAGTACTGGTGCAGTGTGCCTCATTTATCAGGCAAGAACAACATTGAGGTTGAAAGTCCCATTATTGAAGAGTGGTGCAAGTTCAAGGTGCTTTATGCCTCTGAAGGGAAGATCCTGCTTCAGGACAAGCAAGGCATGTACCTCAGTAGAATTAACTGGGGAGGCGTTGGTGGGATTGACTCCATTATGGCAAGCAAGGCTGAGCCTGACATGTTTTGTGAATTCGAGGTCTTCATCGACAGTGGACACTGTCTAGAGTCTCCCGCGGTTTTAGTAAGATGAACGTAGAGGCTGCCAAAACTGCTCCAGATGAATTCTGTAGTTTTGCCATCAGTAGTGGAGAACCAACAGGACCAACACCAGTAAGATGATTTTCACTCTTTTAACCCATATTCTGATGTGATTTATATGTGCATAGGGGCCCACATTTGTCTCATCCACAGTATCTAAATACACTAAACAAAGTCAGAATAGCGCTCTCTTATTGCAAGAAAGTGTGTCTACTTGCCATATGTTCTACTCTACAGGACAAGAGTTCTAAAGAAGAGGAACTCGGCACTGTAGACATTTTGTGTTCCAGTCCAGGATATGCCATTGCCCACTGTGACAGTGAGTTCCCAGGGTGGTGCTGCACAATTGGCTGCCAGGGGGTTGGGTGGCTGGCTCAGGAAGCCTTCACTCACCATACATACACTGTGCAGCCCATGCATTTTCTATAGCTTATATTTACGTAAAAAAAAACAAAAGTTAAGGGACAAACACCAATGAACATATTTCTAAAAAAAATAAATTAAAGGAATTTCATACAAATCAGGCTTTTCAAGAATTTAGTAAATGTAATCAATTTGGGAAATAAGTCATAAAGCTGTTTGCCAATTTGTATTTCAGTTTAATTTGGCAAACAAAATAAAAAATGAAGAATGTGTAATTCTTTTCACCCTTTTTTATCCAATTTGGAATTGGCAACTGAAATGGACTGGGCTCACCGCAATGACACACTGTTCAGAGGGTTCAAACGCCCTGAACCTGCAGGCACCTGGGAGGCTGCAGGAGTTACTTGTGCAAGGTGAACCAAGGAAACCCTAGCCGGCTTAAACCCTCCCAATTCTGAAAAGCACTCTGCCAATTCTGCACCACCCACTGGGATTTCCCAATTAAAACCTACAATGGCATAGATTTTGAAACAAGCTTACTGTCCACATTTTGCAATCAGAGTAGGGGCTTTACCAGATATGCCTCTCATGAGCCCCAAATAAACTATTTTTCATCACGAGAAGCATTGAGGCTTCTTTATTTCTAAAAGTTCCCTGGCTGTGTATTTGCGATTCTTCCTAAATATATGGAGGCACTTTTTTAAACAGAGGATTGTGAGGGTCTGGAATCAACTCCCCAGTAATGTTGTTGAAGGTGACACCCTGGGATCCTTCATGAAGCTGCTTGATGAGATTCTGGGATCAATAAGCTACTAACAACCAAACGAGGAAGATGGGCTGAATGGCCTCCTCTCGTTTGTAAACTTTCTTATATTCTTATGTTCTTATGTATTACGCATGCTGACAAAGCATGAGACGCAATGTTGGTAAGGGAGATATAATACCCTCATCTGTAGAATTGCCAAACGGTCACTTTGATTGCTTTACTTTTGTAGTTTTTTTATTTATCCATTTTATTATTTTGAATAATTAGAAAGGAGTTCACTGCAAGCCTGACATCCCTCCCCCACCACTCTGCACTTTTGGCTGCTTACGCAAGAGAAACGTTAAAGTTATCGTGGATGTCAAAGTGTTTGTTTTATTCAAGCATGTCATACATCATACATCTATGCAACTGAAATGTTTTAAATAAATGAGCAATTGAACAGAAATAGTTTTTTATACAAACATATTATGTAAGTGCAACTACAGAGAACTAATATTTATGACTAAAATGTATACTTTTATTTTCAAGAGGCATTACAAGGTCTCCTGTATGCCTGGGGGGATAAATCCAAAGTTCTGGTAATTTTCGCAGAGTCATTTGAATGTCATTTAGCCCAATTTTTTACTTTGTCAGCACATTTTAGACTCATGGAGGGGGGTACAACTTTGAGGGCTCGGCATTTATAGAAGTATTTTTGGTAATGAAAATATATATGGTAAAAACAGATCTCTTCAAAATCGCTTTCTCTACTACATACACTTGAAATGGTGACAGTTGCTCCCTGCCTCACAGAGAAATCCCCCGCAAACCAGAAATTCCACCGTAGTTTACATTCATGATTGAAATGAACACTACTAATAATAGGAATATTAAAAAAAAAAAAAACATAAATTGGCTATAAAAGTTATCCAAGAAACTTTTGCACTCAGTCAAATGTCAGCTACCTTTTGAATCAGCGCTGTTTCTGGAATGAAGGTGTTCCCTTCGAAAGAGTCTGCTTGCCTGGTCCTTGTTTTACATTGACATCTTCGGCCACCCGAATGCACAACCAAGCACAGTTCTTATGGGCCGAGCAATCTCCCAAGGCCCGCCTCTCAGCCACTCAGAGAGAGGGAAAGCCCACACACCCTCTTCCCCACCTCTCCGTGTCATCACCATGACTGACAGGCAGATCCTACGAGACTGCTGCCTCTTCCTGCAGTACCACGCATGTGCCAGATAGTCAGTCCAGATCTCCCCTGTTACACATCCTCCCCCTCAGAATGGCACCACTGGAACATTCGAAAATCCTACAACCCCATGTCTTCTCGAGAGAAAAAATCTGCATTTTGATGCAGTTTCCCTGCTCGCTGGACTACCCTGTAGGCATAGGGCTGCAGGGCCAAGCACCACTGCGTGATTCTGGCATTGTTATCTTTCATCCGGTGAAGCCATGCTAAGGGGGCATGATCCGTAATCAGGGTGAAGTGTCGCCCCAGGAGGTAGTACTGACTCGACTGCCCATTTTACTGCGAGACACTCCTTCTCGATGGTGCTATAATTTTTCTCGCGAGAAAGGATCTTCCTGCTGATGTAGAGGACTGGGTGCTCACTTCCCCGCACCTCCTGAGACAACACTGCCCCGAGACTTGTCTCTGACGCATCCATCTGCAGGGTGAACCTCCTACTAAAATCAGGACTGCATAGCACTAACTTGCTACACAGCCTTCGCTTCAAAGCAAGAAAGGCTCTCTGGCACAGCTCCATCCACTGAATCGTATTTGGGGCAGCCTTTCCGGGTGAGGTCTGTCAAGGGAGCAGCGAGCGTGGCGAAGCTCAGGATGAACTTCCTATAATAACCCGCTAGTCCCAAGAAAGAGCGCACCTGGGTTTTGGGCATAGTGACCGGCCAATCAGCCAAGGCAATCAGCAATCAGCTTAGCAATCAGTGGTCTGATCTTGCCTCTCCCTACTCGATACCCCAAATACGCTGACTCACTCTTCCCAATGGCACATTTTTTTGGGTTAGCTTTGAGCCCTGCCTCCCGCAAGGATTGCAGTACTGCCGTTACTTTACCCAGATGACTCGGCCAGTCCTCACTGTGGATAACCACGTCATTTATGTAAGCAGCGGCGTACTGCTGATGGGGCCGCAAAATGCGATCCATCACTCACTGGAAAGTGGCTGGTGCTCCGTGCAACCCAAAGGGCATGGTCCTAAATTGGTACAACCCGAAGGGAGTCGAAAACGCCATCCTCTCTCTGGATTCCAGGGTCAGGGGCATCTGCCAGTACCCCTTCGTTAAATCCAGTGTCATCATAAAATGAGCTGTGCCAAGACGCTCCAGCAACTCATCTACATGGGGCATGGGGTAAGCGTCAAACTTCAACTTTTCATTGACTCGCCTGAAGTCAATGCAAAATCGAGTTGACTCGTCCGGCTTATCCACTAAAACAATCGGACTGTTCCAGTCACTTTGGGACTCCTCTATTACACCCAGTCTAAGCATCTCATCAGTCTCCGCCTTTACTACCTGCCTTTTGCACTCAGGTATGCAGTACGGCCTCTGGCGAACTGGCGCCCCCGGCTTAACTTCAATGTGATGGTTTGCTATTCGAGTCTACCCCGGGACGGGAGAAAACACATCAGGAAACTCCGCCACCAGCGCCCGAGCCTGACATTTCTGTGTTGGTGTCAGATTATCTGCAATCTGTACTGATCCTTTTTTCGCCAACACAGAAAGATCAGGTCCCAGGTCTGTGACGTCATCTGCTTGCGCCACTAACAAAGCCTCCTGTTGCAATCAAGGCTTCAACAGGTTTACATGATAAATGTGCTTCGGCTCCGTCGCTCCAGCTGGCAGATCTCATAACCACCGTCCCAACCCGGCGTGTAACCTCAAAAGGTCTTTGCCACTTCGCCAGAAGTTTGGACTCAGAGCTGGGTAACAATAGAAGCACTTTATCCCCCGGCTGAAACATGCGTAACTGGGCCCACATGTTATATTGGGTCTCCTGTCTGTGCTGAGCCTGCTGCAAATTGTCATGTGCCCATTTTCCCCCAGACTCAAGATGTTTGTGCCGGTCCAACACATACCGGACAGTATTGGTCAAATTGACCTGCTGCTCCTCCCACACCTCTCTGACCAGATCGAGCACACCCTGGGGTCTCCGCCCATACAGCAGCTGGAATGGTGAAATCCGCTCCACAAGACCGTCAGTCTGGGGGTGAAATACCGAGGTCCTAATGGTCTTAATCCCCAAAAGTTTACATGTTCCGCGGATTAGCCAGGACATAAAGTTGGTGCCTTGGTTGGTCAGTATTTCCTTGGGGATCCCCACCCGGGAGAAAACCTTTACGAGCTTGTTAGCAACAGATTTAGCAGACGCAGATCGGAGGGGAATGGCCTCTGTATAATGCGTAGCATAATCCAAAATGACCAATAGGTGTGTGTATCCTGCCGCAATCCTTTCTAGCGGTCCCACTTTTTCTATTCCAGTACGCTCAAATGTAGCTTCCTCTAAGGGCAATGACACCAGTGGTGCTCATGGGACGGCTCTAGGGCTAGCTTTCTGACATTCCACACAGCATTCACAAAAACGCCTGACGTCACCATCCAGCCCAGCCAATAGAACCGTGTCACGAGCCTTGCTTTGGTCTTGTCCCTTCCCAAATGACCAGAGAGGGGAATAGTGTAAGCAAGCTGCAGCAAATCCTCCTTAAAGGGCTGAGGAATGAGCAACTGGTGACGCACCTCCCCCGTCTGGGGTAATTTTTCAACACAGTACAAAACGTCTTGATTAATTTCAAAGTGAGGGTACATGGCAGGGTGTCTGGGCTTGTCCACATGACCATTAACCACAGCTGCTTGGTCAAAGAGCCTGCTCAGCATGTCGTCACACCCTTGCTCACGTCGGAAGTCACGGGAACGAGCTAAAAAATCAGCTCCCATGGCTTCCAACTCGGGATCAGGTCGGTCCTGAGCGGAGGCAGCCGAGCCAGACCCCTGGGCAGGCTCCGCAGCCTCCCCCCCAGACTGTTCACAAAGTGCCCCCACCTGAAACATCTCAGGCCAAGAACACATCGCCTAAAGCACCCACTGCTATATTTCAGCACATTCAACTGAATGCTCTCATAATTCTAAAACATAGTGTAGATCCCTTTTAGCAATGCATTCAATACATGTGAGATAAAAATAATTGAATAAATCCTTACCCTTCAATACAAAGAAGTGCAGAGTAAATAAAAGAACAGAACTGTCTTCAAGAAGCAGATGAAACTGAGTTCAATCAGCTTAAATGTGTAAGTCTGCAGAAAATGGACCACTTTACCCTGCCAGGTATGATTGTGTTACTCCATTATGATTACTTAGGGGTTTTATAGGTTTTTCTCCTTGTTGTAAAACATGAGAAGCCTCAATTAAATCCAATCATTAATCTGTTTAGACAGTTCTTAACTTTTTTACAAATAATAGTTTTCAAAAAGATCCGGCCAACTTTTCTGAATTAAGTGGAGTCATATACCAATAAATTCAAGACTTCATATTTGTCCAACTCTGAAACATGATCTCATACCCTGTTTTTCTTGACCCCCTCCTTTATCTGAATAGTTAGGTGAATTAAGGTTCACAAGATCCTGGTTTATAATGTAATATAAAAAATACTACTGTTATATGCGCATGCAAACACTATTTCTTATATGTGTTACTGTATATATGAGAGATGTTTTTAATATGTGACATCATCTATAATTGATTATATTTTGCTAAATTAAAAGTATGTGTTTCTCTTAACCTCATATTGTGTTTCAATATGTTTTAATGAGTCAGTTTTGATTCCATATAGTAATGTCTAACAGAGTATTTGACAAAAGATTGCCTCATACAGTAGTCAGGTCAATTAGTTTAATTAACTTTAAGTGGTAATAATAGTCTTGTATGTACCAGGCTCTGACCTTTATCTGACTTCGAGAGTCTGCTTGTGCAAGCAGATTTCCACAGTCCCGTTTTTTAAAGCTAATGTCCGTGATTAATGTGAAACATCATTCCAAGCACTTTTTCAGATATATGGCCTATTAATGTCTGTTATGCTATAATTTTGCATATTGTTTCAAGATAGATTTTTTTATCTGTGTTAAACCATTAATTCCATAAACCTTAAATTCCAAATCCATGACTTGCAGTTTTACTGAAGTGGAATGTGAAAAAGGTCCCCTACTTTCTTTCATAGCCCTTATATCTTGATAAGAGAAAGAGGCCCCCTTCTCAATGCTAGGCAGCAGTTTCTATCAAAGAACCATTTCACACAGACTCTAATCTAATTCCACTAATAATATTGTTAGTTGTCATAAAGAAATATTCTTAAACAATAATACAGTGGATTAATAACAAGGTACATTATAGTATATTATTACAAACTAACACAAAGAACATAGCATAATACCTTTATATTATGTAATTTGATGGCTATTATAATGTCTAAAGGACTTTTTATTTAGTTGGAGAAAGAAACTGAACCAATCCTTAAACTGATTAAATTGAATGCTGTTCCGGCTTCTTCAGTCCTCTATCACTACAGTAAAGTCATGAACAAGCAATAACACTCGTCAGTTTTCTTATTAGACCAAACTACTTAAAACATATTCCTATGAAATCAAATAGATCTTTTTAGTTTCAAATATCATTCTGTCTAAAAAAGGGTTCATCATTTATTTTTACTAATTTGCAATACCTGGCCTTTGTGTCTAATTTCTATTTCCTTGACCATTATAACCTACAAACAGTGTCAGTTAGCACTGAACCTCTTTTAACCCTTTGCGGTTCATTGTCGGACCTGGTCCGACATTGCAATTATTCCTATCCGGTCCATTGTCGGACCCTGTCCGACATCATCAAAAAAACACAAAAAATGGGTTTCTAGTCGTTTTTTCTCCGGAAAAAGCTGAGAAAACTATTCAATGGCCGAGTGGGAGCGACAGGAGCCGAAAAAAAGGGCGTATCTCATGAATAGTCATACCTGCCCTGGGCATCCCATTTGGGCGGTCATAAGGAAACAAGCTGTCTGATACTGCATCAGCGCACAGACACTATCATGGACATTTGCAGAGCTTTTCTGAGATGTTATAGTTATAAAATAATGACTTGGATTGCATTATTGAGGAGTTTGGTGATAAAACAAGTGATCAGGAGATGACTGATCGGTATGTACGACTATTATTATTATTTATTTATTTATTTATTAGCATACGTGAAAGCGATAGCGAATGAAAGGGTGGGGCGGGGCTGGAGATGCCTAGAGAGTGCTTTGTTGATATGCAGGGCCTTTTAAACCCGTTTGACAGTGAAAAAAAATACTTTTAAACTGCTCGTCTAAAATTAACTGCGTGTGTGAAAATAAATTGGACCTGACGTGCACTTAATAAATGGACTGCAAAGGGTTAACTATAAATGGCATTATAAGATATACTTTTAATTAATTTACTTCAGTTTAACAGTTACTCCTAGAATTTATAATATCACTTTATTTCTTTGGTGATTCCCTCTAAGATTTGAATGCAGCAGTGGGCGTAGTGGTTAGGGCAGCAGTGTGGCGTAGTGGTTAGGGCTCTGGACTCTTGACCGGAGGGTTGTGGGTTCAATCCCTGGTATGGTACACTGCTGCTGTACCCTTGAGGCAGCAGTTTCTATCAAAGAACCATTTCACACAGACTCTAATCTAATTCATAAAGAAATATTCTTAAACAATAATACAGTGGATTAATAACAAGGTACATTATAGTATATTATTACAAACTAACACAAAGAACATAGCATAATACCTTTATATTATGTAATTTGATGGCTATTATAATGTCTAAAGGACTTTTTATTTAGTTGGAGAAAGAAACTGAACCAATCCTTAAACTGATTAAATTGAATGCTGTTCCGGCTTCTTCAGTCCTCTATCACTACAGTAAAGTCATGAACAAGCAATAACACTCGTCAGTTTTCTTATTAGACCAAACTACTTAAAACATATTCCTATGAAATTTACATCTGGCTTTTTAGGCCCACACCACAATGCGGATACCATAGCATGCTTGTTTCTGACCTCAAAAGGCAATTTCTTATTTATTTCTTAGCTGACGCCCTTATCCAGGGCAACTTACAATTGTTACAAGATATCACATTATTTTTTTTACATACAATTACCCATTTATACAGTTGGGTTTTTACTGGAGCAATCTAGGTAAAGTACCTTGCTCAAGGGTACAGCAGCAGTGTCCCCACCGGGGATTGAACCCATGACCCTCTGGTCAAGAGTTCAGAGCCCTAACCACTACTCCACACTGCTGCCAGTTCATTAATTAAATACTGTAGTTGGAGGACCTAAAAATGGACACTCCATCACAGTTAATAGTAAGCAAAAGATCTGTTTCATTTTGCAAAGGTCCATCATTGCTACGTAAAGACTTCTACAATAAACGATCAGTAATGCCTTCATAGTTATTTGAATGTAATTTGGTCTTTGCATGCCTATAACTCAAATCAATAACCCCAGTCTGGAGCAGCTGCTTTATTTGACATTCAACAGGGAAATAGATGAAGAAGTTTTCACGCTAGTTTCTTTGGTCCAGTTTCTTTTACAAACTGTGCACTCCCCACTTTCATCCTTGCCACAATGTGAACAGTAGATGTGAAACTGTATAGCAGTTTTCACATGTATAAGAACATAAGAACATAAGAAAGTTTACAAATGAGAGGAGGCCATTCGGCCCATCTTGCTCGTTTGGTTGTTAGTAGCTTAGGAGCGGCCAGGTCAGACCGCTGATTGCTAAGGTGAAAGCCTTGGCTGACAGGCTGGTCCCTACGACCAAAACCCAGGTGCAGTCTTTCTTGGGACTAGCGGGCTATTATAGGAATTTCATCCCGAGCTTCACCACACTCGCTTGACAGACCTCACCCAGAAAGGCTGCCCTAAATACGGTTCAGTGGACGGAGCCATACCAGAGAGCCTTTCTCGCTTTGAAGCGAAGGCTGTGTAGCAAGCCAGTGCTATGCAGTCCTGATTTTAGTAGGAGATTCACCCTGCAGACAGATGGTCAGAGACAGGTCTCGGGGCAGTGTTGTCTCAGGAGGTCCGGGGAAGTGATCACCAGGTCCTGTATATCAGCAGGAAGCTCCTTCCCCAAGAGAAAAATTATAGCACGATTGAGAAGGATTGTCTCGCAGTAAAATGGGCAGCCGAGTCACCTGGGGCGACACTTCGCCCTGATTACGGATCATGCCCCCTTAGCATGGCTTCACCGGATGAAGGATAAAAATGCCAGAGTCACGTGGTGGTACCTGGTCCTGCAGCTCTATGCCTTCAGGGTTGTCCACCGAGCAGGAAAGCTGCATCAAAACACAGATTTTTCTCTCAGGAAGGTGTGGGGTTGTAAGATTTTCTAATGGACCAGTGGTGCCATTCTGAGGAGGAGGATATGTAACGAGGGAGATCTGTGCTGACCATCTGATGCATGCGTGGTACTGCAGGAACATAAGAACATAAGAAGAAAGTTTACAAACTAGAGGAAGCCATTCGGCCCATGTTGTTCGTTTGGTTGTTAGAAGCTTATTGATCCCAGAATCTCATCAAGCAGCTTCTTGAAGGATCCCATTACTGGGGAGTTGGTTTCAGACCCTCACAATTCTCTGTGTAAAAAAGTGCCTCCTATTTTCTGTTCTGAATGCCCCTTTATCTAATCTCCATTTGTGACCCCTGGTCCTTGTTTATTTTTTCAGGTCAAAAAAGCACCCTGGGTCGACATTGTCAATACCTTTTAGGATTTTGAATGCTTGAATCAGGTCACCGCGTACTCTTCTTTGAAGGGGAAGGGGTAAGGGGGCAGCAGCCTCTTAGCTCTGCCTGTCAGTCATGGCAGTGACACGGAGAGGCAGGGAAGAGAATGTGTTGGCTTTCCCGCTCTCTGAGTGGCTGAGAAGCAGGCCTTGGGGGATTGCTCGGTCCATAAGTACTGCGCTGGGTTATGCATTCGGGTGGCCGTGATTGGAAACACACAGAGACGATGGCTGAGAAGGCCAGTGGTTGGAGCGAGCGACCAAAACAGGCAAGCATGGCTGAAGAAGACAGCCAGCAATAAATAAACCATTTATTAAAACATATTGTTACATACCCGAGGGGACGTGTGTAGAAATAGAGGAACCTTGGCCACCCCAGTGTATAGTGCACAACAGCGTAGAACGGAGATCCCGAGCTGACCGGCTTAGCGGCAGTGGGGGCACTGCATAAGCAGCACCTTTATTTTGTAGTTTTATTACTGTGTTTTATTTTCCCTTTTCATTTCACCTTTTGTTTTCATTATTACCTGTGAGTGTGCCAGCCTTTAACTATTTACCAGTATTGGTATTACTGTGGTCCTGTGTACCATTGCCGGTACTCAGGCCATGGACAACAGCACCCTCTGGAGGCTAAAAGAAAAACATCAAAATAATAAAACTGGGCACCAGTGCAGTGTTTTCAAATAAAACTTCTGTTGTTGTGTAGGGAGGGGTTTTGTTATTCCCGTGTGTGTGCCTTGTTGATTATAGTGCACATGCTGTCTGGATTCTTTCCTGTGGTCTTTGACGCATGCTGAATACACAACATGCAATTCATCATGTGATCACGGGTGAGTTCGGTTAATTAAACAGTACAGTTAATTAGACAGTACAGTTAATTGGACAGTACAGTTGTTAATTAGACAGTACGGTTCACTAGACAGTACAGTTAATTAGACAGTATGGTTCATTAGACAGTACGGGTAATTACAGTACAGTTAATTAGACAGTACAGTTAATTAGACAGTACGTTTTATCAAAGATCGTATAATTGACTCTCTATTTCTATTGTTAATATAATAACCTGAAAGTCAATTGATCATTTATGTGTCATTTAAGTATAATGACTGATTGTTCCCTCAACCCCTGTGTGTGTATACAGTGCCCTGGCAGAATTAAATAAATAAGCACCGGTGACATATATTTAACCCTGTCTACACTGTGGGCTCTATTCTGCAAGGGACACAAACCTTGCAAATAGAAGCACATTTGTGCCAAATTTTCAGCTCACAAATCGATCGTGGGTGCAAATGTTGTGCTCACAGGTGATTCTGCAAACATGTGTTAGTGCTCTCCTGGGACCTCTTCGACACTGCCTGGATTTTATAGGCGTGGCCGTATTAATATATATAATGGAGCAATTCTGCAAACAATTCAAACCTGTTGCACTCAGTAAACTGTTAGACCTCTGTGATGGAGAGAGAAAGGATCGATGCTGCAAATCTCCCTCCCGATTAGAAAGGGCGCTGTGTAAGGGGGAAGGTAAGCTGCCTCCTAGATCTGCCACCTCGGTGGTAGGTGGAAACCGGAAGGTGACCATATTAGGAGGGGCGCGTAGCTGCAAGTACTCAGGACGATTCCATTGCAGTCAGCTGCGGGGCAGCCCTCTATTGGAGAAATCATGGCGACGCGTGGGCTGCAGGGAGGAGTTTGCTGGGTACAAAGGGGAAGCAGCTATGTCAAAACCTCCCCTTGCGCTGAGAATGAAATGCAATCGGCCGGAGCCTGTATTGTTTTTATGATTTTGGATTACGTGTGTTTTGTGTTGCAGAGGAGGAGTGAGCCGCGGACCGGCGATTTATAAAGAGCACGTCCTTGCACTGCACAGCACAGCACAGCACAGCACCACTCACGGCACCACGCTTCTCTGGAGCGAGAGCACTGCGCGCACAGAGAACGCGGGGACGGACAAAGTCCCGTTTTTGTTTATTTTTAGAAAAGCTGCCGTGTACCCCCCAATACCATCGCTGGTAAAGGGGTGGACTTATTTTGTGTTCGTTGTTATTATTTTTATTATTATTAAAGTCCACAGACTGTTTTGGGAGAAAAGGATTGTGTGGACTGGATTTATTTACTGCACCACTGCACCTGATCACACTTGGTGTCAAGAAGAGGGATTATAAATGGACCCAACCGCATTGGCAGCGCTGTTGGAGGCGCAGGAGCGGAGGCATCAGGAATCATTGACGGCCATGATGGAAAGGATGCATGGCTTGTTCCTGGAGGCCAATCGGGGGAGGGAACCGGTGGTTCAACCAGCAGTACCCCTACCAAGGGTAAGGGTAGTGAAGATGTCGCTGGAGGATGACCCTGAGGCTTACTTAGTTGCCTTTGAAAGGCAGGCAACAGCAGCTCAGTGGCCTCGGGAGTGGTGGGCTACCCAGTTGGGCCCCAATTTGATCGGAGAGGCCCAGGCAGCCTACCAAGCCTTGACACATGAGCAAGCCCTGGTGTACGACCAGGTGAAGCAGGCCATTCTCCAGCGGCTGGACATCACAGAGGAGACACACCGCCGCCGGTTCCGGGAGTACCAGCGCCCCCCAGGACTGCGACCCCGCGTGGTGGCCCAGCAACTAGTGGATCATGTGACCCGGTGGCTCTGCCCCGGCACCAACGATGCAGAAAAGATCACCGAGCTGATTGCCATAGAGCAGTTTGTGAAGGTGCTGGGGCCGGACACCCAGAACTGGGTCACCAGGCATCGACCCACCACGCTAGAGGCAGCAGTCCGATTGGCTGAGGGGTATGAGGATGCCTTGGCATCAGCTCCCGTGGTCGTTACCCCCGCTCCTCCCTCCAACCGACCCCGGACAGGACCGACTCCGAGGGCAGGACCCCCACAGCACTTCACCCCCTCCCCCCACGGGGCTACTTCTCATCGGCACCCCACGGGCGGCCTTCCTCCACCCCAATGGAGGGTGAGGTCGACCCCCAGCGGGGTGAGAGCAGAGAACCCCTCCCCACTGCCGAACCGGCAGCGGGACATACAAGCTCCGTGGGCGCCCTTTCACCCCACGTGTTACCGGTGCCATGAGGTCGGCCACCTTGCGCGGAATTGTCCGGCGGCGATGGAATGTGGTGCGGCCTCCCATTACCTACCAACAGCACCAGGTAAGTCCAGGGGTAATGATTGGGAGGGGCCTTGCATTGTTGATGTACGGGTTGGTGATGTGAGTACCCACGCGTTAGTGGACTCAGGATGTGGGCAGACTTTAATTGAAGAAGCTCTGTTGGCGGGGGTACCTTGGTGGTCACGCGGGGTCGTGGTCATTTCCTGTATTCACGGGGATAACAAGGACTACCCCCTCACTAAATTAGATGTGACGATTGGATGTCATACCCACCTCGTAATCGTGGCAGTGGCTGCAAAGTTGCCATATCCAGTTATTTTAGGTCGAGACTGGCCATATTTTGAAACAATGATTAATAAAACGGTAACGCCAGTCTCCGGTAAGACCATGGGAGCAGCGGGGGAAACTATTGGGAAAATATTCCCGCTGCAAGCTGATTTGTTCTATTCCCGATTTCGCCCGAAAAAACAAAAAAAGAGCGAAGGGTCGAAAAATGGGAAGGAATGTCAATAAGACAAGGCTGGGGTTTGGTGGGGGAAACTTCAGAGTCTGTTAAATGTAAGGGAAAGGGGATTGGGACTCAGTGTGACCTGCGGGGGCAGGTTACTGGGGCCCCCAGTGCTGAAGCTACTGTAGCTCCGCTCGATATCCCGAAGTTCTGGGACCGAGATGTGGACCTAGCGTTGGAACAAAAGAATGAGCCTTCGCTGGCACACATCTGGGGGCAGGTTCGGTCTATCGAGGGGAAGGATGTAGAGGATAACCGGCCGCTTACATATCCTCACCACATTATTGTCGGGCATTTGCTGTATAGGGTATCCCAAGCCACGAGCACAAGCCAGATTGTAACACAATTACTCGTTCCTCAGTCTTTTCAACTCGAGATCATGCGGTTGGCTCACGATGTCCCATGTTCAGGCCATTTAGGTAGCGATAAGACTCGGGAACGAATATTGGCTCGATTTTATTGGATGGGAGTCTATAGTGAGGTGACGCGATATGTAGCGGGGTGTCCGGAATGCCAGCAAGTAGCGCCGGGGCGGGTTCGCCCGGCCCCGCTGGTCCCACTGCCCCTGATCTCAGTTCCCTTTGAACGCATTGCTATGGACATAGTGGGTCCCTTGAGCCAGTCTGACTCTGGATACACGCACATTTTGGTAGTGGTGGACTACGCGACCAGATATCCAGAGGCAGTACCATTGAGATCTACTAGTGCCGCAGCAGTTGCTCGAGAGTTAGTACAGATTATAACGAGAGTAGGGATTCCAAAAGAAATCCTCACTGATCACGGAACGAACTTCATGTCACAGTGTTTGAAAGAATTGTATAAATTGTTGCAAATTAAGTCCATTCGAACCTCTGTTTATCACCCGCAGACGGACGGTTTGGTGGAACGTTTTAATCAGACTTTAAAACAGATGCTGAAGCGGTTTGTCACCCAAGAGCAGAAACATTGGGCTAAACTCCTCCCCTACCTGATGTTTGCAGTGAGAGAGGTGCCTCAGAGTTCGACCGGGTTCTCTCCCTTTGAGCTGCTGTATGGGAGGCAACCACGGGGCATTCTGGATCTTGTGAAAGAAGGGTGGGAGGAGCAAACAAAAACTTCCAAAAACATAGTCAAATACGTAATCCTGTTAAGAGACCGCCTGGAATTGGTTGGTCGTTTGGCACAAGAAAACCTAAAACTAGCTCAGCATCGCCAAGAGCAGCAGTACAACAAACAAGCAAGAATTCGGACTTTTCGGCCAGGTGATAAAGTACTGCTGCTACTTCCTTCATCAGAGTCTAAGTTGTATGCTAAATGGCAGGGGCCATATGAGGTGATACGGGGAATTGGTAATGTGAATTATGAAATTAGACAACCCAATCGCCGAAATAAGACAGAAATTTATCACATTAACTTGCTAAAACCCTGGAATGAAAGGGAGGCCCTGTTTATAGCTGGTGACAGTTTAGAAGAGGATTTTGGTCCCACTGTCAATCCATTAGCTGCAACTAACATTCCGATGGGAGAACAGTTACTTCCGGATCAGAAACGTGAGCTCTTCCAGTTGGTGGAAAGGTTTAGTGATGTTTTTTCTGATTTGCCCGGCAGGACTAATGTTATTTCTCATGCTTTTATTACTCCGCCAGGTGTCAGGGTCCGAGAGAGACCGTACCGGATCCCGGAGAGTCGCAGGGGTCCCGTTCACGAGGAGGTGGAGGATATGCTCAGGCTTGGAGTCATTGAGCCTTCCCGGAGTGAGTGGTGCAGTCCTATCGTGATGGTGGGCAAAAAGGACGGCTCCACTCGGTTCTGTGTGGATTTCCGGAAGGTCAATGCCATCTCTAAGTTTGGTGCGTATCCAATGCCCCGAGTGGACGAGCTCCTCGACCGACTGGGTAAGGCGCGGTTAATTTCGACTTTGGATCTGACGAAGGGGTACTGGCAGATTCCACTCACTCAGAGCTCAAAAGAGAAAACTGCTTTCTCTAGCCCAGATGGCTTGTTCCATTTCCAGACCATGCCCTTCGGGTTGCATGGAGCTCCCGCCACCTTTCAGAGACTGATGGACCAGGTCTTAGCTCCTCATCATCAGTACGCAGCCGCATACATCGATGATGTAGTGATTTGTAGCTCCACCTGGAAGGAGCATATTATTAGGCTTTCAGCCGTCCTACAGTCTCTAAGGGGGGCTGGGCTAACAGCCAAGCTGGGCAAGTGTGCATTTGGCAAACAGGAGACCCAGTATCTTGGCTATATTATGGGTAATGGCCGGGTAAAGCCTATTGCCTCCAAAGTCCAGGCGCTGGTGGAGACGGCGATCCCGAGAACCAAGTCACAGGTGAGATCACTACTGGGGTTAGCCGGCTATTATCGCCGTTTTATCCCCGAGTATGCCACCATAGTCAACCCCCTGGTCGATCTCACCCGAAAGGCTGCTCCAAAATTAGTTAAATGGACAGGGCAGTGTCAGGAAGCATTTGATATGATTAAGAAGCGACTCTGTCAAGCTCCCGCTCTGATTTCACCAGATTTCAGCAAAGAGTTCATCCTTCAGACTGATGCCTCCCACATTGGTCTGGGGGCGGTCCTGTCCCAACAAGTTGACGGAGTGGAACACCCTATCATTTATTTGAGCAAAAAAATGGCTCCTAGGGAAATTAACTACTCCGTCATTGAGAAGGAGTGTTTAGCCATCAAATGGGCTACTCATGCTCTTCGCTATTACTTGTTGGGGCGTTCTTTCTCGCTTGTCACTGATCATGCTCCTTTAAGGTGGTTACACACGATGAAGGACAATAACGCTCGGATAACTCGGTGGTATCTGGCGCTGCAACCCTTCCACTATACAGTGAAACATCGTGCGGGTAAGGAGCATCAAAATGCAGATTTTTTTTCAAGGGAGGGGGGACCATTGGGGAATGTAGTGTTGGCCGAGTGTTCCTTCGGCATCACTCTGAGGGGTGAGATATGTGATGGAGAGAGAAAGGATCGATGCTGCAAATCTCCCTCCCGATTAGAAAGGGCGCTGTGTAAGGGGGAAGGTAAGCTGCCTCCTAGATCTGCCACCTCGGTGGTAGGTGGAAACCGGAAGGTGACCATATTAGGAGGGGCGCGTAGCTGCAAGTACTCAGGACGATTCCATTGCAGTCAGCTGCGGGGCAGCCCTCTATTGGAGAAATCATGGCGACGCGTGGGCTGCAGGGAGGAGTTTGCTGGGTACAAAGGGGAAGCAGCTATGTCAAAACCTCCCCTTGCGCTGAGAATGAAATGCAAACGGCCGGAGCCTGTATTGTTTTTATGATTTTGGATTACGTGTGTTTTATGTTGCAGAGGAGGAGTGAGCTGCGGACCGGCGATTTATAAAGAGCACGTCCTTGCACTGCACAGCACAGCACAGCACAGCACCACTCACGGCACCACGCTTCTCTGGAGCGAGAGCACTGCACGCACAGAGAACGCGGGGACGGACAAAGTCCCGTTTTTGTTTATTTTTAGAAAAGCTGCCGTGTACCCCCCAATACCATCGCTGGTAAAGGGGTGGACTTATTTTGTGTTCGTTGTTATTATTTTTATTATTATTAAAGTCCACAGACTGTTTTGGGAGAAAAGGATTGTGTGGACTGGATTTATTTACTGCACCACTGCACCTGATCACAACCTCACACCAAACTTTGTCTAAACCTGGCTGTGAGAGGGTAGTGGGTGGAGCTTGAGGGAAGGACCAGAAATGACAGCACACAGGAGCCGGAAATGACGTTTAGTCCTTGGAGCCCTGTACCATCAATGGTATCGGGGCAGGATTTTATTTTAACAAACAATGAAAATAGAACAGTCCAGTATTGCAAAATAGAAACAAGAAAACCACCTGGAATACCAGCAATGGTAAACCCAGGTTTCAAATAAAAAGAGTAAACAAAAACGTTGCGGTTACAAAAACAGCAACAAAGGAAACACTGGGTTTCTCCGTGCTACTGCAGTGGGTTTCCTCTCACCGCCTCTTGGCTCCCTTCCATGGATTACTGGCTTGTCCTGGGTTTTCCTCACTGCGGTAATCCACCAAAGTTTCCCAAAGTTTTAAGTTTCTGTGAATTACAGCAGTTTGATAAAAACAAAACAACAAAGCACAGCGTGTGTTTTCAGTTCAGGACAGGGAGCTGAATGGCAAAACCATACTTCTTAAATACTGCCAAGCCCCACCCCTGCAATCAGCACGCTGCCTCACGTCAACCAATCGACGAGAACAGCACAGCTGATTGCAATGATGGGACCTGACGGCCGCATGGTTCCACCTTGGGCCCAGATGGCCGCCTGACCCGGAACTTCCTGTCCGGTCAGAGTTCAGCCTCCTGAGCCAATCACGGTCAACCCTACACAGCGCTGCCGGTGGTCGGGAGGGCAAATTACGACAGGGATTCCTTTCAATCCTGTCACACAGGCACACACACACAGAGACAAAAAAACAAGTTGCAGTGAGTATATGAAGTTAATAGCATTGGAAACAGTGAGGGAAACTATCAAGAAGACAATAAATGAAACAGAAAGAAGGACAAGCGTGTAAACCGAATAAATTAAATGAATTCAAAATAATTCTCCTGAGTGGCACATCCAGTGAAGGCACTCGCGCGAGTGCAGGATGTGTCCTATAGCCTGACTATAGCTGGGAGTTCCGACTATGGCCGGGAGTTCGCAGGAGGTGGTGCACAATTGGCCGAGTGCCGCACAGGTGGGAGGGTTTAAGTCGACTGGGTAATCCTTGTCTCACCAGTGTGCACCAGTGACTCCTGTGGTGGTCGGGCCCCTGTGAGTTGCCTGTGTTGTAGCCGGAACTGTATTTCCTCCGACACGACAAGTCAGGTTGGCTTCCCTGTCGGCTTGCAGAGTGGAAGAAAGTGGGCAGCCTGACAGCACACATTTCGGAGGATGCGTGCGCTTGTCTTCGCGTCTCCTGAGTTACTGGGGGGGTCGCAGCAGTGAGACAGGATCGTAAAATAATTGGGAATTTCTAAATTCGGGAGAAAATGGGGTAAAATAATTAGTGATTCCAAATTTAAAAATAAATAAATAAATACTTGGATGCACTGTGGAAGTTACTGACACAAGGCCATTTACATTACAATAATAACACTATGTAACACAATTTTAGTTCCTGGGTAGTAAGTGTTATTTCCTAATTGCTTATGCCTCAAAAGTATAGAAAATGGCTATTATTCCCCACAAACTTTGCTTTTGTGACCAGGACAGTGATATTTTGAAATGTACCTATTTCCAATGAGAAAACGGGCGAATTTGTGTCTTTTCGTTCACATAAAGTCAGAAAAAAACAACATATGAATCCAAATTAACATGTATTTATACTAAAGTAATACAAAAATGACTACAAAAGATTTAGAAGTGAGTAGTTTTTCGAGATTTACGATTATACTGTAAATCACTTTCACGAATCAGCCCCCAAATGTAGTCTCCCATCATGTTCTCGTTATACTGTCCTTGGTAGCGGCGTTCAAAGTCCAGTATATCCTGGTGGAAGCGCTCGCCTTGCTCCTCCAAGTACGCTCCCATGTTCTCCTTGAATTTATCAAGATGAACATCAAGGATATGGACTTTGAGGGACATCCTACAGCCCATTGTGCTGTAGTTCTTCACCAGAGTCTCAACCAGCTCCACATAGTTTTCGGCCTTGTGATTGCCCAGGAAGCCCCGAACCACTGCGACAAAGCTGTTCCAAGCCACTTTCTCCTTACTAGCGAGCTTCTTGGGGAATTCATTGCACTCCAGGATCTTCTTTATCTGTGGTCCGACGAAGACACCGGCTTTGACCTTTGCCTCAGACAGCTTAGGGAAGAAGTCTTGAAGGTACTTGAAGGCTTCCGACTCCTTATCTAGAGCTCTGACAAATTGTTTCATAAGGCCCAATTTGAGGTGCAGTGGTGGCATCAGCACCTTCCGGGGGTCCACCAGTGGCTCCCACTTGACGTTGTTCCTCCCCACAGAGAACTCGGTCCGCTGTGGCCAGTCCCGCCTGTGGTAGTGCGCCTTGGTGTCCCTGCTGTCCCAAAGGCAAAGATAGCAGGGAAACTTGGTAAAACCGCCTTGGAGACCCATCAGGAATGCCACCATTTTGAAGTCTCCTATGACCTTGATGCCATCTCAGAAAAATGCAGATATGTATCCACTTAGGCAGCTGGAACTAAACTGAACTGGTGGGCTTAAGGCCCCTGTATTTATACTGCTATTTATATTACTGGAAAGTTCTAGAAAGTTCTAGAAGTTACTCCAAGTTTACTCAGCACTGAATCTATCTGGAATGTTCTGGAAAATAGGTAAATTTCAAAATATCACTGTCCTGGTCACAAAAGCAAAGTTTGTGGGGAATAATAGCCATTTTCTATACTTAGACTATACTTAGGCCTTAGACTTGTGACAAGAGATAAAATGTCCCTATTGTATCAGTTTGAAAGCCTCTTATTGGCTGAACATGTCAGCAGACAGCAAAAGCAAGCCTCGATTTCCTTGACGGAAATGGGCGAGACTGGGGAGATTGATTGACACTTTGTGCTTGCACAGTTTAATAAAAATGTGTTTAAATAAACTACACAGCTTAACTAAAGTAATTATGCATAAATTGAACAAGCATAAATTGAATTTCAATCTGAGGGAAGTGTTTTTTGTTTATTTGATGAGTTTGTTTTGTTTATTTGTTTTCATTATATTATTTACTTTTTGTCACTTTCACCTCTCATATATATGTGCGAGCGCTGCACAAGAGCATATATGAGTGAGCGCAGATTTCTGCAATTTTGCACAGATGTGCAGTTATGCCCATCGGAATCTATGATGTGAACTACGCAGATCTGTGCAGAACTGCAGAAATTGGTGCAATACAAGAACGCACCCAATGTGTTTGTGTTTGCAGCCACCAGGCCTACAGAAGAAGGGGGAAGTCATTCGGCAAACCTGTGGCTGATATGGTCAGCCTGATGAGCCACAGGTGCACTGTGCTCATAAAAGCTCTCTCTCTCCCCACAGTAGTTTTGCTCAGTCAGAAGAGAAGGGTGAGCAGCAGGAGAGAAAAGGGACTGGAGAAATCAACTGACAACCAAAGAAGCATAAAGAGAAAACTGTGTCATTGCTTTTCCCCATCGAGTACTTTATTTTAGTTTGTTGTTTTGTCTTTGTTATTTTAGTTTTATTTTCTAGCCTGTGTAAAGAAATCTTGAACACCTGATTTATATGCTCTTATTACTCTCTATAGTCTTTATCTATATCTATATTTAATCAATATTGTAGGGAAAACCTATATATTAATTTAATTTCTTCAATAAAAGCTGGACAAAGGAAAGAGAGAGGGACATTCCTTTGCCACAACAGTACATTCTAGCATGAAAATTCAATTCTTTTAGCCTGTCTAGATACGACATGCCTTTTAAACCCGGGATAATTCTGGTTGTTCTTCTGTGCACTCTTTCTAGAGCAGCAATATCCTTTTTGTAACAAGGTGACCAGAACTGAACACAATATTCTAGGTGAGGTCTTACTAATGCATTGTAAAGTTTTAACATTATTTCCCTTGATTTAAATTCAAGCTTGATGCTAAGTGCTCTGTAGATAGTAATCTGTGGATATCCTGAGCTGGCCTGGGTGTGATAACAGTTGTCACACCCAAGCAGGGTCGACTCCACTTAACATGATTTCCATTACACGAGAGTAGATGTTAAAACTTCATGCTGATTTGAACTCGGCTCTCGCCAAGATAAGCATCAACTAAGACGTAGCTTTACAGTAAACTAATGTAATCCATCTGTGTCTCCATCCATTTGCGTTTCCTTCCATATGATGGGAACACGTTACACGTGGGGTCTCAGTCACGCCTGTGATTTCCAGCAGACCAATCGAGATTGTGGGCGGACTTCCTATTTATTTTGGCGCGAAGTTCAAACCTGTGCTTCCCCTCTGAACCAAGAATTAAATTCTTGTGAAATACAACAAAGAGCTCACCATCTTTAATCTGTGAACATTGCGGAATACCTTTCGTAGTCTTTGACACACAAGATCATATTTACAAACTTTGACCTTGCTGAGGGAAGACCGCTTGCAAGACCTGAACATCTAAGAAATACTAGTAAGAACTTTTTTTTCAAAGTGTCCAGCTGATGACCCGGTCTGACCAACTGAATAGAAATGAGCTGTGAAAGAATATGCATTCATTTATGAGCTTGAGATAAACTTTGTAACCATTGTAAAAGTAAATTCTGGGAGCCATGCTTAAGGAAGAGTAGTGCAGTGTTAATGTAGTGTTTGGAGTGCGTGAAATGTATTATTGTTGTGTGTGTGTATGCATGTAATTGTAAACCAATTACTGTGTGAGTGAAGGCAAACACCATTAGACGCTTAGTATTTACTAGAACGACAAATTCTATAAACATACTATTAACAATTTCCGTAAGAAATAGCCAGACGTAATAGTGTTGTCTGCCTTCGTTCTGATAAATAAATGAGACTGATTAAAATGAGATTCTGTTATTAACACACATTGATAACATAGATTGATAATACTAATCAAATTAGTGATCACATCATTAACCTGATTAGTAAACACAGCAATACGTTGAAACAGGGATTATTGTGTATACAGTATGTGTTGTATAACCTGATCTCAGTCACCAAACTGATTTTGTTGTTGAAATATATATATAACCGATTGTGTTGTTGCAATATATAATTACATAGATTTTTCCTTTCTGGAACCTAGAGACTACACGTTTTCTTTTATTCACTTTAATAAATCTGTCTTTAATTTCACCAAAAGACGTGAGTGTGTGCATTATTTCAATAACGTGGGTTCTACATGATTTCCCAAACTCCAGTAAGGTTTATTAATCCGTAAATTGACATTATATGAATGTTAGCTACCTATAAAAGCTACAATACATACTCATTTCCAAATCATAATTAACATACATATATCCTTGTGACAAAGTGGCCATTAGTAGCAGGTGTATAGAAGATGCAGTGCGGATGCAGTAATCCCAAGAACAAACAGACAACAAAGTACAGGTGAAATGGTTGTTTTAATGATTGTAAATCCAATGGTCTGATGACCAGCCAGGGAATAATAATGAGCTGGCAATACACAAAAATGTATTGCACAGAAATGAAAAGGGTTGCTGTCCTGTAAACAATAAGCACAGTACTAAACAGACACAATTAGACACACACACGATCACAGGTCCAAAGTGAGTGCTCTCAGCGCTTGTGGTGAAGTACAATATATTACGTGCTATAGCAGTGAAACAAGTGCTGATAACAATGTTAATCGTGACTAGTGCAGTGTTGATCTGGTTTTGTGCTGGCCCTTGGCGACAGCTCCGGATTTGTGTTTAGCCGTCTAGCGCTATATAACAAAAACACAGACAGTTACTAAACAGACAAAACAAACAAAACACTCACAAACTCTTTTCTTTTTACTGTGGGAAATCTCCCGGTCCTTCCAGTTCCTCATCTCTCTGAAACCCAAGCGAAGGAAAAGATTTACAGTTCTCTGGCCCCTTTATGCGATCATGTATGACCCCTTGGTAAACAATTGCAGCTGACTCTATGGCCTGCAGCTGCTACCTCGTTTACCTTCCGGGTCAATACGTTCCTGCAATGGAGTCTTGCCTTCTTCCAGGCTGACTGAACTGTCAGGCCAACCCGTCCAAAGCCTTTCCCTTTCGCTACTTAGCGCCCTTACAGGTCGGGAAGGAGATTTACAACCAGAACTCATTACATTTCTGTCACAACCCTCTATATATCCTTGTGACAAAGACTGAATGATTCTTGGTGTTAGATCTCCCTCCCGACCTGTGAGGGTGCTGTGTAAAGAGAACAGCGGAGCTACGGTACCCAAACTCAATGACCCGGAAGAAAAACAGCGTGGCATCCATGGATTGGAGGAGCGGATGTGCTCGTTAACCCAGGGGTCATGGTGGAGGGTATATAAGGGGTCCTAGTATAAGTGATCTGTTCCTTGGAAATGGTTAGATACAACCTACAAGGAGCCTGTGTTATTTGCTGAAAACCATTAGTTGTGTCTTGTGTTTGTTAGTGTTTGTTGTAACTGTTTGTCTGTCTTACACTAGAACATAAGAAAGTTTACAAATGAAATGAGGCCATTTGGCCCATTTTGCTCGTTTGGTTGTTTGTAGCTTATTGGTCCCAGAATCTCATCAAGAAGCTTCTTGAAGGATCCCAGGGTGTCAACTTCAACAACATTACTGGAGAGTTGGTTTCAGACCCTCACAATTCTCTGTGTAAAAAAGTGCCTCCTATTTTCTGTTCTGAATGCCCCTTTATCTAATCTCCATTTGTGACCCCTGGTCCTTGTTTCTTTTTTCAGGTCAAAAAAGTCCCCAAGGTTGAAATTGCCTTTTAAACCCGGGATAATTCTGGTTGCTCTTCTTTGCACTCTTTCTAGAGTAGCAATATCGTTTTTGTAACGAGGTGACCAGAACTGAACACAATATTCTAGATGAGGTCTTACTAATGCATTGTAAAGTTTTAACTTTACTTCCCTTGATTAAACTCAACACTTCTCACAATATATCCGAGCATCTTGTTGGCCTTTTTTTATAGCTTCCCAATATTGTCTAGATGAAGACATTTCTGAGTCAACATAAACTCCTAGGTCTTTTTCATAGTTCCCTTCTTCAATTTCAGTATCTCTCATATGATATTTATAATGCACATTTTTATTGCCTGCATGCAATACTTTACCTTACACTTTTCTCTATTAAATGTCATTTGCCATGTGTCTGCCCAGTTCTGAATGCTGTCTAGATCATTTTGAATGACCTTTGCTGCTGCAACAGTGTTTGCCACTATGTGTCGTCTGCAAATTTGACAAGTTTGCTTACTATACCAGAATCTAAATCATTAATGTAGATTAGGAATAGCAGAGGACCTAATACTGATCCCTGTGGTACACCACTGTTTACCTCACTCCATTTTGAGTTTTCTCCTCTAATCAGTACTTTCTGTTTTCTACCTGTTAACCACTCCCTAATCCATGTGCATGCATTTCCTTGAATCCCTACTGCGTTCAGTTTGAGAATTAATCTTTTATGCAGGACTTTGTCAAAAGCTTTCTGGAAATCTAAATAAACCATGTTGTATGATTTGCAATTATCCATTGTCAATGTTACATCCTCAAAAAAGTCAAGCAGGTTAGTTAGACACAATCTCCCTTTCCTAAAACCATGCTGACTGTCTCCCAGGATATTGTTACCATATAGGTAATTTTCCATTTTAGATCTTATTATAGATTTCATAAGTTTACATATAATAGAAGTCAGGCTTATTGGTCTGTAGTTACCTGGTTTGGTTTTGTCTCCCTTTTTGTGGATCGGTATTACGTTTGCAATTTTTCAGTCTGTCGGTACAACCCCTGTGTCAAGAGACTGTTGCATGATCTTGGTTAGCGGCTTGTAAATAACTTCTTTCATTTCTTTGAGTACTATTGGGAGGATCTTATCCGGCCCAGGGGATTTGTTTATTTTAAGAGCTCCTAGTCCCTTTAACACTTCTGCCTCTGTTATGCTAAAGTTATTTAAAATTGGATAGGAACAGGTCGACATGTGGGGCATGTTCTCCGAGTCCTCCTTTGTAAAAACCTGTGAAAAGTAATCATTTAATATATTTGCTATTTTTTTTCTTAATCTGTGATTTTGCCATTTGTGTCTCTTAGACATTTAACCTCCTCTTTGAATGTTCTCTTGCTGTTATAATATTGGAAAAACATTTTGGAATTGGTTTTAGCCCCCTTAGCAATATTGATTTCTATCTCTCTCTTGGCCTTTCTAACTTCCTTTTTGACTTTGCAGTTCCAAGTACTCTTTCCGTGTACTTTGTTTTTGGTCCCTTTTTAAACGCTCTGTAAAGTGCCTTGTGACAGGATTGACCGAGGTTTGAGACTCAGAGACAGTATAAAGTTCAAAAATAAAGCTTTTTAATAAACAAAAATACAAAATAAATAGGCACAAGGGCCAAACAAAAAGGTTTTAAACATAAAATAAACACAAAGCAAAAAGCAAAACTTACAAAAATAAAGATTTCCAGGCTGGGCGTTGCCTTCACTGGATTACCAAACTTACACAAACAGCACACACAAAAACACTCTTGCTTCTCCTTCTAGAACTCTCCTCTCCAGCCAGGGTCTCTCCCCTGGCTTTTATCCCCTGTGGCTTGAGCCCAATTAATCAATAATTCAATTAGGGCTCCAGCCACATTCTCACATGTTTTCCTGACAGGGAGGAATTTTAACCCCCTCCCTGCCAGTCCCAACCACGTTCATAAAAACGGGGCCATCCCCCGTCACATATCCCCCCCCTTGTGCCAAGCACAACATGGCCTAAATGGCCACCTCCCCCCTCAGTCTCAGTCCCGGAAGAGGGGGATGCACAGTGTCCATGGGGGTGGCCATGGTGGGACGTCCGGCACCACCCAATTCTTCGTGGCCGGCAGCTCCCTCTTCCGGGGCTCCGGCCACACACTATCTTGCCGCGAAAGTGCCGCTGGGGGAGCTGGTCTCCTGACCTCCCTCCCCCTCTTCATGGCTGGCAACTCCCCTCCGTGGGGCTCCGGCCACAGTGTAGCGACCCCAGGCAAAGCAAGATCCCTAACAACCCCAGGCGAAGCAGGATCCCCGAAGACCCCAAGCGACGGCAGCAGCAGCGGACCCTCGGGAGGCGACGGCAGGGGCAGCGGACCCTCGGGAGGCGACGGCAGCAGCAGCGGACCCTCGGGAGGCGACGACAGCAGCAGCGGACCCTCGGGAGGTGACAGCAGCAGCAGCGGACCCTCGGGAGGCGACGGCAGCAGCAGCGGACCCTCGGGAGGCGACGGCAGCAGCAGCGGACCCTCGGGAGGCGACGGCAGCAGCAGCGGACCCTCGGGAGGCGGAGACGGGAACGGCAGCCCGGCTCCCTCTGGTGGCGGAGACGGGAACGGCGGCCTGGCCGGCGGCTCCTCCCCTTCTGGCTCTCGGGACGGCGGCTCCTCCCCTTCTGGCTCTCGGGACTGCGGCTCCTCCCCTTCTGGCTCTCGGGACTGCGGCTCCTCCCCTTCTGGCTCTCGGGACGGCGGCTCCTCCCCTTCTGGCTCTCGGGACGGCGGCTCCTCCCCTTCTGGCTCTCGGGACGGCGGCTCCTCCCCTTCTGGCTCTCGGGACGGCGGCACCTCCCCTTCTGGCTCTCGGGACGACGGCTCATCCCTCTCTGGCTCTCGGGACGATGGCTCCTCTCCTTCTGGCTCTCGGGACGGTGGCTCCTCCCCTTCTGGCTCTCGGGACGACAGCTCACCCCTCTCTGGCTCTCGGGACGACAGCTCACCCCTCTCTGGCTCTCGGGATGGCGGCTCCCCCCCCTCTGGCTCTCGGGATGGCGGCTCCTCCCCTTCTGGCTCTCAGGACGGCGGCTCCTCCCCTTCTGGCTCTCAGGACGGCGGCTCCTCCCCTTCTGGCTCTCAGGACGGCGGCTCCTCCCCTTCTGGCTCTCAGGACGGCGGCTCCTCCCCTTCTGGCTCTCGGGACGGCGGCTCCTCCCCTTCTGGCTCTCGGGACGACGGCTCACCCCTCTCTGGCTCTCGGGACGACAGCTCACCCCTCTCTGGCTCTCGGGATAACAACTCACCCCTCTCTGGCTCTCGGGACGACGACTCACCCCTCTCTGGCTCTCGGGACGACGGCTCACCCCTCTCTGGCTCTCGGGACGACAACTCACCCCTCTCTGGCTCTTGGGACGACAGCTCCACCTTCTTTATTGGAATGACTGGGGCATCTCCCATATCTACCGCCAGGTAATTAACGACCATCAGGGCCAGCTCTGCGAAGGATGCCGGGTGATGCTGTTCATTCCACTTTTCCCACCTCCCCCCATCTCGACGCCACAGCGTGTTGATAACTATGGGGAGGTCATGGAAGAGGTCCGCCTCAGGGTGCATCAACCAGTCCCATATTTCCTGGGATGGTGGTGAAGGCGGTGATGTTGGAAGTGGTGGGGTGGCTGCCGAGGACGGGGTTTGCAGCTGCTCCTGGTCCCGATTGTGGGGGCATCCTGCCCAGTTGTGGCCATCCACCTCACAGTGCCCACACCAGTCAGCTGGTGGCCCATCTGGACAGGACCTCCACCGATGATCCACCTTCCCGCACCAAGAGCACCAGGGAAAAAGGCTGGCTGGGTCCTCCAGCTGGGGTGGCTGTTGTTGCAGCAGCTTACATTTCTTCGGCTGCTGCATCTCCTGCCTTTGCCGCTGTCTGCTCTTCTTCCCCATTTAAATAAAGTTTCCAAAAAAACTCCCAAAAAAGGAAAAAAAAAAATAAATACTGCTCTAAGCCTCCAGGTGGCGCTATCCCGTTTCTGACACCAACTGTGACAGGATTGACCGAGGTTTGAGACTCAGAGACACTATAAAGTTAAAAAATAAAGCTTTTTAATAAACAAAAATACAAAATAAATAGGCACAAGGGCCAAACAAAAAGGTTTTAAACATAAGATAAACACAAAGCAAAAAGCAGGCTGGGCGTTGCCTTCACTGGATTACCAAACTTACACAAACAGCACACACAAAAAACACTCTTGCTTCTCCTTCTAGAACTCTCCTCTCCAGCCAGGGCCTCTCCCCTGGCTTTTATCCCCTGTGGCTGGAGCCCAATTAATCAATAATTGCGGATTATTCAATTAGGGCTCCAGCCACATTCTCACATGTTTTCCTGGCAGGGAGGAATTTTAACCCCCTCCCTGCCAGTCCCAACCACGTTCATAAAGACGGGGCCGTCCCCCGTCACATGCCTTTTTTCACTGAATATTTTTTTCAAGCCTGACACACTTATAACTCTGCCTCTAACTCCACCTCTACAGGGACTCAATTTCCAAGTCCTCACATTGATGCACTGACCCCACCCATGTGAAGTCGTTTTTTTTTGTTTAAGGAATCTACTTTTCTCTGTATTGTCAATGTCGTAACATGTAATATGCCCATTTTATTTATGTTTTTCAAATAATGAATACATCAACATTGTGTTCTAAATAAACCATTTAATCATCATTACATTTATAAAGACAGTATTAATTAATGCGCTTACGTTTCCATATAATATATACAAAAGTAGTAATCGTTAGCTATTTGCGGTATGTAATGTATGTAAAAAAAATACAATCTGCAAGCATTGTTGGGAATGGTCTTGATGTCAGCGTAATTTAAAAATATTGCTTGATACTCTCTGATTAATATACTGCCCTCCGCTTCTTTGGAAACTGTTCAATTATCCGTTTGTTTCTATTGCAACAATACTGTAAGAACGGAACCCTATAAAAATGTACCACTGGATTTTGGAACAAGGTACGATGGTATCTCTGAAAGTACAATTGTATTGTATAATATATGTATCCTACACAATCAATGTACAATTCCCTGTGTTACAATAATGCAGTACAACCATAATAATAATAGTATAGCTACACTATAGAGCCGTGGTACATTTTTATAGGGTTATAGCTTCACACAATCTACATTTACTTAATCGTATTAAAGTAAGAATTATGTGTGTCATTCTCATCTTATTTACAATGTAAAATTGACATGCTTACATGTCTGTATAGGTTAGCCTAAGTATACGCAATAAAATATAGGAAGCTGAAGTTCAGGTAGTCACTCATATTATTTGCATCCCAGTTTTGGTTCTGTCCTTTAAGCTCATATGCCAATTGATTTATTAAAGTTGAATGGTTATCCTTTTGTTTAAATCCCTTTGGTCATATCATGTTGACCTGCTTTTTGTCAGTGAGTATCCCACAAGGATCATCCCTTCTACAAGTGCATGTAACCTGGCCCAACATGGATTTGTGTGTCACATATGCCAATGGAGTTTGTATGTCACAGCTAAATATCCCTGTGCCATGTATTACTTGTATTGTAACACTTGAAATGTATTTGCTTACGATTGTAAGTCGCCCTGGATAAGGGCGTCTGCTAAGAAATAAATAATAATAATGTATTTACATGTCCTAAATGAAATACAAACTGAAATTAGAATTTCAATGTAAATGTAAAATAAAAATACAGGCTTGCGTAAACCACTGTGCAATATATATATATATATATATATATATATATTCATTCTATAACTGTTAATTTGCAGTCTGTGTGGAGTTTGCATGTTCTACCCGTGTTCGTGTGGGTTTTCTCCGGGTACTCCGGTTTCCTCTCACAGTCTAAAGACATGCTGTCCAGGTTGATTGGTCACTCTAAATTGCCCTCTGTGTGAGTGTGTGGTGCTCTGCGACGGACTGGCGTCCAGGGTGTAGTCCTCGCCTTGCGCCCTGTGTATGCCGGGTTAGGCTCCGGCTCACTGCGACCCTGTAAAGGAGTACGCGGTTAATGATAATGGATGGATGGATGGATGTTAATTTGCAGCATGCACAAAGTGAATTAGATGTAGGGTACATTCACCCCTGAACATGTTCACATAGATAAACCAGCATGTGGATTCGTGTTTAGGGCTCTGGACTCTTTACCGGGGAGTTGAGGGTTCAAACCCAGGTGGGGCACTGCTGCTGTACCCTTGAGCAAGCAGGTACTTCACAGATTGCTCCAGTAAAATACCCAGCTCTATAAATAGGCACAAATACAAGTCACTTTGAATAAAGCATCAGCTAAAAAATTACCTATAGCAATTTATGTCCATATGTGAAACACACACACACACACAAAATACAGCAATTTATCATGTAGTCACATAGAGGTGGTGATTAAATGGGTCTCTTTTAGCAAGGTGCAGTTGTATTGAAGTGAAAGTGGTTGCCTATAGGTACAGTTGGTGGCTAAAAGTGGAATTGAAGACAATCCAACCCTAACCCCAAACCCTAAATAACAAGCTGTGATGCTAATAAAAATCCAACTACAGCCTTGTATTAAAGATTATAATCATTGAACACATCTGTGATGTTTGTTGGTATAGAAATGAATTAGTAGAGAGGGAGTGGAATTTATCTGTTCCTATTAAAATTGGAAGATTTTTTGATTACATACACAACATACACATAGGGTAGCAGTGTAGAGTAGTGGTTAGTGCTCTGGACTCCTGACCGGAGGGTTGTGGGTTCAATCCCAGGTGGGGGACACTGCTGCTGTACCCTTGAGCAAGGTACTTTACCTAGATTGCTTCAGTAAAAACCCAACTGTATAAATGGGGAATTGTATGTAAAAATAATGTGATATCTTGTAACAATTGTAAGTCACCCTGGCTAAGGGCATCTGCTAAGAAAGAAATAATAATAATAATAATAACAAGGAGTTCTGTAACCACTGGAGGTTTTAATGAAGAACTTGATTACAATCTTTGCTCTTATGATTCATAGGTTATAGTTTGTGGTGTGGTGGTGTGGTGGTTAGCGCTGCTGCCTCACAGCTCCAGGGTCCCAGGTTTGATTCCCGTTTCAGGGGAGTTTGCATGTTCTCCCCGTGTTCGTGTTGGTTTTCACCAGGCACACCAGTTTCCTCCCCTCATCCAAAAACATACTGGTCAGGTTGATTGGTCACTCTAAATTGCCCTCTGTGTGCATGTTTGTGTGAGTGTGAGAGCTGGCCAGTGATGGACTGGTGTCCCATCCTGGGTGTAGTCCTGCCTTGCACCGTGTCTGCCGGGTTAAGCTCCAGCTCACCATGACCCTGTATTGGATGAAGTGGTTATTGATGATGGATGGATGGTTAATATTTGTAATAATGCATTTATTGACATACACATGTTCTCTGATTAATAAACATTTGGACTGAACGTGTTTCATTTTCCCACACATAAATTGTCAAAATCCCACATCAAGTAAATATATACATTTAGTGGTGCACAATTCTGCTCCTCTAAAGTCGCAGTCAGTCCAGCAGGTTTTTGTAGCTGTCTGTAAATCTCCAACTGCTTAAGAGCAAATAAAAGGGTAAACTTGTCCAATTAAGCAAATTAATTCAAATCAGGTAATGAAGGCCTCAGGGGGATCAAAAAATGGAAACCTTCTTGCCCCAGAGTTCTGCACCCCTGACAAAGTAGATGTAACAGTCATTCATTCACGTGTTTTTTTTTTAAAGCACTTATTTATCTGTTTTGATTGAAGTCCTGCTTTCCTGTCAAAAGTACTATGAAAACAAACAAGGAGATCAAAACTGCAAACAAAGAACTTTATTACTAAATATATAATGCAGTTTGGATATTAAAAATTAAAATGCAGTTGTTTTTGACAGATATGTTTTTATGATATAGCAAGAAATAATGAATGTAAACTTGCTTTTTGTTGATATTTTAAAACCAACTTTGGGGGGATTAAATCAACATTTAGACCCATCCACTAAAACCAAATTAGAAATATGTACTTAATAGCAGTTTGATTTATCATAAGTGGGCACTTTCTTCTTCTAATAAATACAACCACCATTAAATTCGGACTTTGTGATTAGCTGGTGGGTCAAGTTTTAATTTAATTCCCCCATTTCATTTACACTGAATAAAGGGTATGAATAATTATGGAGCCTACTGTATTTGCAAGTTAGTATTCCTGAGCATTCTCTATTAACATTTAAATAAACATATGTAAACAATAAGTATTAATGACTTTATGCACAATATTTTACTTGAAATGCATATCATTCACTAAATATATTAAACACCCTTCAACAATGTTAGATGTAAAACCCATTAAATAACAAACCATCACACTGCACTGCACCCTTTAGATGGACATCCAAGTGCTTTTTTTAAATTGAGGCATTTATTTGGTTTATATTTGCTTGGCTGGCAAAATGAACAGTGGTACAATCTGCAGCATTGGGTACACCGTTTCACCTCAGGCAACACTCCTCCTTTCACTGCTGTTATATGTAACTGAAATACAAAGAGCAAATTACAACATGATAAACAACCTACAATTAATATACATCAGTGTATCTACATTGAGATTGGATGAAAATAATGTGTAAAAAAATAAAATTGTTTTTATTGTATGTAAAAATAATGTGATATCTTGTAACAATTGTTAGTCACCCTGGATAAGGGCGTCTGCTAAGAAATAAATAATAATACTGATCTGTAGCTAATGTGAAATTTAGAAAACACTGATGTATATTGGTACAGTGAGGGATATTCAATGGCCTCTATACTCATTGTTTGCACATTTTGTATTAGCATCATTTTTTTTTTAAAGCTGTAAATGTTGACATAAAATGCAAGTGATGAAGTACGATTTCCTCACACACAACAACTATACATATTAAGCATGTGTGCTGTGACTTCTTAAAATGCTTTGAGTAGAGAGACCAATGTTTCTGTACTTGATGCATTGATACGGTCTTTTACATATATATACATTAGTGTGTGTATATACATATATACAGTGCCTTGCGAAAGTATCGGCCCCCTTGAACTTTGCGACCTTTTGCCACATTTCAGGCTTCAAACATAAAGATATGAAACTGTAATTTTTTGTGAAGAATCAACAACAAGTGGGACACAATCATGAAGTGGAACGAAATTTATTGGATATTTCAAACTTTTTTAACAAATAAAAACCTGAAAAATTGGGTGTGCAAAATTATTCAGCCCCTTTACTTTCAGTGCAGCAAACTCTCTCCAGAAGTTCAGTGAGGATCTCTGAATGATCCAATGTTGACCTAAATGACTAATGATGATAAATAGAATCCACCTGTGTGTAATCAAGTCTCCGTATAAATGCACCTGCACTGTGATAGTCTCAGAGGTCCGTTTAAAGCGCAGAGAGCATCATGAAGAACAAGGAACACACCAGGCAGGTCCGAGATACTGTTGAGGAGAATTTTAAAGCCGGATTTGGATACAAAAAGATTTCCCAAGCTTTAAACATCCCAAGGAGCACTGTGCATGCGATAATATTGAAATGGAAGGAGTATCAGACCACTGCAAATCTACCAAGACCTGGCCGTCCCTCTAAACTTTCAGCTCATACAAGGAGAAGACTGATCAGAGATGCAGCCAAGAGGCCCATGATCACTCTGGATGAACTGCAGAGATCTACAGCTGAGGTGGGAGACTCTGTCCATAGGACAACAATCAGTCGTATACTGCACAAATCTGGCCTTTATGGAAGAGTGGCAAGAAGAAAGCCATTTCTTAAAGATATCCATAAAAAGTGTTGTTTACAGTTTGCCACAAGCCACCTGGGAGACACACCAAACATGTGGAAGAAGGTGCTCTGGTCAGATGAAACCAAAATCGAACTTTTTGGCAACAATGCAAAACGTTATGTTTGGCGTAAAAGCAACACAGCTCATCACCCTGAACACACCATCCCCACTGTCAAACATGGTGGTGGCAGCATCATGGTTTGGGCCTGCTTTTCTTCAGCAGGGACAGGGAAGATGGTTAAAATTGATGGGAAGATGGATGGAGCCAAATACAGGACCATTCTGGAAGAAAACCTGATGGAGTCTGCAAAAGACCTGAGACTGGGACGGAGATTTGTCTTCCAACAAGACAATGATCCAAAACATAAAGCAAAATCTACAATGGAATGGTTCACAAATAAACATATCCAGGTGTTAGAATGGCCAAGTCAAAGTCCAGACCTGAATCCAATCGAGAATCTGTGGAAAGAACTGAAAACTGCTGTTCACAAATGCTCTCCATCCAACCTCACTGAGCTCGAGCTGTTTTGCAAGGAGGAATGGGCAAAAATTTCAGTCTCTCGATGTGCAAAACTGATAGAGACATACCCCAAGCGACTTACACCTGTAATCGCAGCAAAAGGTGGCGCTACAAAGTATTAACTTAAGGGGGCTGAATAATTTTGCACGCCCAATTTTTCAGTTTTTTATTTGTTAAAAAAGTTTGAAATATCCAATAAATTTCGTTCCACTTCATGATTGTGTCCCACTTGTTGCTGATTCTTCACAAAAAATTACAGTTTCATATCTTTATGTTTGAAGCCTGAAATGTGGCAAAAGGTCGCAAAGTTCAAGGGGGCCGAATACTTTCGCAAGGCACTGTATATATATATATATATATATATATATATATATATATATATATATATTGTGATCCAGCTCACAGGTTTACCAGCAGGAGGCGTTCATGGCAGGCTAGGAACAAGCGCACAGGTGTTGCAGATAACACAATGCTAGACCTGTGGTCAGCATACTTGCCTGCCATGATGCCAAGGAGTTAAAGGGTAAACAGGCTACAGGTGTGGTTAGCTAGGTGATCAAGGTTGTACCATGGTTAATTCTCATTAGCCTTAATTGGCCCGCACCTGTAGCCTGTAACCGTTCAATTACCAGATGATCCAGCACCTTTAAAAGAAAGCCTTCACAGCCAGTCAAGGTTGGCTTCCAACCAGTGGGCAGCGTGAGCTTATCTACAACCAAGACTGACCGGGAATACGAAAGAGAAGCTAAAACTGCCTTTGCGACTGAAACCTTCTTTCCTGGGTTGGCGCTGTTGGAAGGGAATACAGCAACGGGGAAAGAGGCGCCGCTGGTTTTCACAGGCTGGAGACAAGCTGAAGCCAACAAACAACCTGGTAAAACCCAGGAACCAATTAATTCAACTGGACGTGGTTAACTGTCCAGTTAGTTTACATTGTTGTTGTGTTTTTTTTTGTTATACAAATCCTGTTTGAACTGTTTATTTTCTTTACATCTCATCTCGCAACCAGGATGGTATTTTCTTTTGTGAAGTAAGTTAGCAAGTTTATTTTTTTTACTTTTGTGAAGTTTAATAAACAAACTTGGACTGGAAACTACTGTCTGCTTTGTCTGTGTGCACCCACACGCCCACTATATATATCTATATATATATATATATATATATATATATATATATATATATATATATATATATATATATATATATATATATATATATGTAAAAGAATCGCACCTCCGCGGTTTGTTGCCCCTTTATAAACAGACCCAACTCACAGTGAGAAACAGCATTTCTGTAACTTAACAAAAAATGAATTACAAAAAAAATACAGAATTTGCTCCAAACACTAAAACTAAAATGTTACCATCACTGTTTTCAGACTTCCTGAAATTCAAACAAGTTCCGCTCGACCGTAATGTAAACAAAATACGATACCCATGGAAACACACTCCTGGTAAATATGTACTGCAGACTCGGGATGCAGTGGAAAATGAAATGCACCCCTGGAGAAGACTATTGTTACCTCCTCCCTGTTGGTAACAATAGTCTTCCCTCGGGTCAGTAATTCTCCACTCTATCCCTCCTCTCCAGTCCATATGTACAATGAAATATATATTTTATATAACTTGAACATATATTTTAATATATTTATTAGAAATATATTGAAAGTGTATTTTCTATCCATCCATTCAGGATTGGTGCATGACTGATTTGAGTGGCAGTGTGGTATATAAAGTGATCCACGTCAGGCCAGGAGTTAGTCAAGCTGGGGAACTGGAGCAGAGTAGAAAGCCAAGTGGAACAGGAAAAGCACAACTGAACTGTCAGAGCATGTTTTATCTTTATTATCTCTATCAATCATGTTTTATCTTTATTATCTCTATCAATCCGTGCAGTTATAGGAAGGATCTGCTGCCCTACCCAAGTGACTTGTGTGTTTTTGTACAACATGGGTCGTGCTGCTGTATTGACGATACTGGAAGTGACACCCTACCTCCCTGCTCAACTGTATACCTAGACTATCCTAACATATAAATGATGGCAACAGTCATTATTTCAACTGTTTTTCTGAATTTAACCTGGCTGCTGTAACTAACTGTGCTACTGTCAAAGAGTTCATGAAATAAACAGTGAACTTTACTGTTGCCCTTCTGTTTGGATTCTACTAGCCACACCTGACAGTATTTCCCATAGCTGCATATTATATAGTGTCTTTATCTGATTATACTGTATTATGTACTGTAAGGAAACAAAAAAGCACCAGGAATCCCAACATAACAAATAAATCATATAAAATCTTTCAGAATATAAATACAGATATCTGGTATCTCCCTCTTATCAAGTTGTTTCTCAAGGACTCTGCTGAGTCAGGCCAGAGAGTGAAGCAAGAGAGTGCAAGAGAACCCTTATTCAATTTTACCATGTTGAATTTATCAGTGTTTTCACACTTTTACCATGTTGAATTTATCAGTGTTTTCACACTTTACCATGTTTTTACTTTGACCATGGTTTCCTACTATTTTAACATGCTTTCATTGTGCTTCACTATACTGGACCATGGTTAACCATGGTGTACTGTAGTAAACATTTCTTAGAAACATCTATTATGATATATATCATGGTACAGTAACACAGTGAAAGCATGTTAAAACGGTAGGTAACCATGGTCAAAGTAAAGTAAAACCATGGGAAAAAGTGTGAAAACACTGATAAATTCACCATGGGAAAAGTGTGAAAACACACTGATAAATTCACCATGGGAAAAGTGTGAAAACACAATGATAAATTCACCATGGGAAAAAGTGTGAAAACACTATGATAAATTCACCATGGGAAAAAGTGTGAAAACACTATGATAAATTCACCATGGGAAAAGTGTGAAAACACTATGATAAATTCACCATGGGAAAAGTGTGAAAATACTATGATAAATTCACCATAGTAAACTTGAATAAGGGAAAGTACACAGCTCTCAACTTGTTTAGATCAGCCACTGAACACCATCATTAACATTCTGAGTGCTTAAGAGTGTTGTTGTTACCAGTAGGTTTCAAAGAGGATGTGACCTATTGTAAATGTGTTGCTGCCCCAGCCAGATGGTACAGGCAGTAGTGGCTTGGAGGTTGAGAGATATGTTTAAAGCAGTGATCCTCACACTTTAGTGGTTCAGGAACCATATTAGCCATCAGCATTACCCAACGAGCCACAGTACAGTATCACCCAGATGTAGAATAGCAAACACATATACATATAAAATACAGATCCTGTTACAGTCTCATAAGGCATGTACAAATGGGTCTGGTTGGATTCACTGCCGGCTTGCAGTGTGAAAGAAAGCAGACGGTCTGACAGTGCACGTTTCAGAGGACGCTTGTCTTCGCCTCTCCCAAGTCACTGCAGGAGTTGCAGTGGTGAAAAAGATTTGGCAATTCCAAATTGGGTAGAAAATGGGGGTAAAATAATTGGCGATTCCAAATTTTAAAAAATAAAAGGCACATACAAAAATAAACTTTTTCAATTTGACTTTAAAAGATTCCAGAGTTTTAGCATTTCTAATCATAATTGGAAGAGAATCCCAAAAACGGGCAGCATAGCTAAAGGCTTTAAGTCCAGCCGATTGGAAACGATATTTTGGTACCACCAGTAGGTAAAGAACAAAGTGGAACTGTGGCAAAGTGGCTGCTGATTCAGACCGGATGCAGAGGTGATGCAGTGCAGAAACAATCACACGTGAAAACTGTAATCCAATTTGGAAATGTTCTTTTTATTGTTATTTTTTATTTTTACACAAATCCTGGTCTGGCGACTAAACAATAATCCTCCGGCAATACACCCCTGGTGTAAAGCTTGGCAGGAAAATAATAATGATTTGTAAACAAAACAAATAATAACACATTATCCGCTCCCACAATGCTACTAACACAAATCACCGGTCCGGGTGCGTGCAGTAGTGCTCAAGGTGGGTGATAACAAATAACAGTGTTGTTGTTTCGAGTAGTGCTGGCCCAAGGCCACAGAAACCATCCCCTTTTTATGCCACCAGGGAGATGGAAGAGAGTCGAAACAGCTGGGTTCAGATAGGCAGAAGCAGGCAAAAAAGAAACTTTGTCAAACAGAACCACCAGAAATCCAGACATCCAACAAATTTGAGCCACTTCAACATTTAGATGACCAAAACCAATATCAAGAGAATGAAAGGAACAACATCCAGGACCCTATAAACAGTGCTGGCCAGGCAGGAAAAAGGAGGGAGGTCATGATTGTTGGGGACTCCATATTGAGAAACACAGCAAGTTCAGTTCGCAGTTTGGACCCCCTTACTACAACAGTGTGCTGCCTTCCAGGAGCCTCAGTCAAGCACATCACTGAGAATATGGACAGGCTCCTAGAACAAACAGGAGACGACCCGGTAGTAGTCGTCCACATCGGTACAAACAACATTGGAAGAGACAGGCCAAGATCCCTGCAAAACAAATTCAGAGAGCTAGGAAGGAAATTAAAAGACAAGACCAAAACTGTGGTATTTTCTGGGATACTGCAGGCACCTTGCAAAGGACCATATGGACAGCTGGAAATACAAAATCAAAATGCATGGCTGAAATCGTGGTCCACACTGGAAGGCTTCACCTTTCTTGTACATTGCATCACATTCTACAACAAGGACTATCTATATAGGTGGGACAGACTGCACTTAAACAGAAAGGGAACAAATCTACTTGGAGAAAGGATCCTTGAGGAGGTCCAGAAGCATTTAAACTAGAAAGGAAGGGGAGAGAAAATAAAAAAAAACAGAAGGGAGACCACATCAAAACAAGGGCAACAACTCAGGTAAGACAACCATTAAATGTATTTATCTTAATGCTAGAAGTCTCAGAAACAAAATGTTAGAACTTGAAGCTACTGCACTAACAAGTAACTACGATGTGATAGGTGTTACAGAAACTTGTCTGAGAGTGATGGAGACGAATATAATATTAGTGGGTACACACTATATTGGAAAGACAGGCAGGACAGAAGAGGCGGAGGGGTAGCGCTATACATAAGAAATACTCTTGAAGCCCAGGTGTTAAATCAGGACAAAGAAAACAATGCAGAATCAATATGGGTCAGAATAATGGACACAAATTCAAAGGGCATAATAATAGGAGCATGCTATAGACTGCCAAATTCAGACGCTGAACAAAATAATCTGTTATACAATGACATTAGAAATGCGTGCAGCAAAGGAGAAGCCATACTAATGGGGGATTTCAACTTCCCCGTATAAAATGGGAAAAGCCGATGGGGGGCACGACAGACGAAATTGAAATGGTGGAAATGACAAATGACTGCTTCCTAACGCAATTTGTGAAGGCACCGACTAGAGGGGAAGCATGCCTTGACTTAGTCTTTTCAAATAATGAAGACAGAATAACAAAAACAGAGGCAAACACAGACCACAACATGGTCTCATTTGAAATATTTTTTAAAACCCCAAAAGTAATGACTAAAGCTAAGGTTTACAATTTTAGAAAAGCAAACTATGAAGGTATGAAACAGAGACTAACAGAAGTAGATTGGAGTAAAATAGAGAACACATCCACAGAAAAAGGATGGCTGTTTTTTAAAAATATAGTACTAGAGGCGCAAAACAATTACATCCCGAAAGTAGACAAATCTAAATCTAAAACAAAATGGCCAAAATGGTTTAATAGATCAATTAAAGAAAAAATTCAGTGAAAAAAGGCACTTTACAGAGAGTTTAAAAGTGACCAAAAACAATGTACACAGAAAGAGTACTTGGAACTGCAAACACAAGTCAAAAAGGAAGTTAGAAAGGCCAAGAGAGAGATAGAAATCAATATTGCTAAGGGGGCTAAAACCAATTCCAAAATATTTTTCCAATATTATAACAGCAAGAGAACATTCAAAGAGTAGGTTAAATGTCTAAGAGACACAAATGGCAAAATCATAGATGAAGAAAAAAAAAATAGCAAATATATTAAATGATTACTTTTGACAGGTTTTTACAAAGGAGGACACCAACATGCCCCAACATGTCGACCTGTTCCTATCCAATTTTAAATAACTTTAGCATAACAGAGGCAGAAGTTAGCATGGGTTTAGGAAAGGGAGATCATGTCTAACTAACTTACTTTTTTGAGGATGCAACATTGAAAATGGATAATTGCAAAGCATACATCATGGTTTATTAAGATTTCCAGAAAGCTTTTGACAAAGTCCCCCATAAAAGATTAATTCTCAAACTGAACGCAGTAGGGATTCAAGGAAATGCATGCACATGGCTTAGGGAGTGGTTAACATGCATGAAACAGAAAGTTCTGATTAGAGGAGAAACCTCAAAATGGAGCGAGGTAACCAGTGGTGTAACACAGGGATCAGTATTAGGTCCTCTGCTATTCCTAATCTACATTAATGATTTAGATTCTGGTATAGTAAGCAAACTCGTTAAGTTTGCAGACAACACAAAAATAAGAGGAGTGGCAAACACTGCTGCAGCAGCAAAGGTAATTCAAAATGATCTAGGCAGCATTCAGAACTGGGCAGACACATGGCTAATGACATTTAATAGAGAAAAGTGTAAAGTATTGCACTATACATTTTATATGGGAGATACTGAAATAGAAGAAGGGAACTATGAAAAAGACCTAGGAGTTTATGTTGACTCAGAAATGTCTTCATCTAGACAATGTGGGGAAGCTATAAAAAAGGCCAACAAGATGCTCGGATATATTGTGAGAAGTGTTGAATTTAAATCAAGGGAAGTAATGTTAAAACTTTACAATGCATTAGTTAGACCTCACCTTGAATATTGTGTTCAGTTCTGGTCACCTCGTTACAAAAAGGATATTGCTGCTCTAGATAGAGTGCAAAGAGCAGCAACCAGAATTATCCCGGGTTTAAAAGGCATGTCTTATGCAGACAGGCTAAAAGAATTCAATCAATTCATTCTTGATCAAAGACCACTATGCGGCGATCTGATTCAGACATTCAAAATCCTAAAAGGTATAGACAATGTCGACCCAGGGGACTTCTTTGACCTGAAAAAGAAACAAGGCCCAGTGGTCACAAATGTAGATTAGATAAAGGGTCATTCAGAACAGAAAATAGGAGGCACTTTTTTACACAGAGAATTGTGAGGGTCTGGAAATAACTCCCCAGTAATGTTGTTGATGCTGACACCCTGGGATCCTTCAAGAAGCTGCTTGATGAGATTCTGGGATCAATAAGCTACTAACAACCAAACGAGCAAGATGGGCTGAATGGCCTCCTCATTTGTAAACTTTCTTATGTTCTTACGTTCTACCGTTTATTTTAATTATATTAAGGTTTATTTATAGGGCTGCATTTACAGATTAATCGGCTCTGATTCAGTAGTATCTACATACGGAATTCAAGTGAATGGGTATACTGTACTGACAAAACTAATTACTGATATGGCGTCTGTTATTTTTTTTAAATTCTATTTCATAACTACATTTGTAGTTATAATTAAGAATAAACTGATAAAAACCACAATCGCAAATCCTCAATCGGTGGCAATGAAGCAGCCAGTGTATTTAAAAGACGTGTGGAGTTTTTTTTTCACTGATCAAAATATACATGATTAACCAAGGTGTGCAATATAACTGGGCTACTGTTGATGTGCAATAATTAGTATTTATGTGCAAACTATAATGAGTTTATCAAGTGTGCAATATGATGTTTTTGATTCAGCCAGATATAATGTTTGTTGGGCCAGATGGTTAACTATTGAGTGCTATCATATAACTTTGGATGTGATTTATTATGAAATAATTTGTTCTGTATTTGAGAACTCTCCAAAAGGTTTATTACCTGCAGAGCACAATAAATGCTCCATTTCTACTGTCTCTCTGGGTTCTGTTCCAGCTTCTTCTCTCCTCTCCTCTGTGACTTTATTTTCTATTGCAAAATTAAGAATAGGCACCACACGCTCACACACGCTCACACACACACACGCACACGCACACAAACTCAAACAAAGAGCGATCTACAATTTAGAACAATGTTAGCCTCTTATATGCATTATTTTCAAAGTCTATATGACTGCACTTATTATTATTATTATTATTATTATTATTATTATTATTATTATTATTATTATTATTATTATTATTATTTATTTTATTTTGTTTTCTGCCAAAACATGCTCAAAAACTCACAAAATTCGGTACACCGGTATATGCCTATGGATGATAGTCGGTGATATTCAGCAAATCTGCACAAGTCACATGGTTCGGCAGCCATATTGGTTTTTGCAGAATTTAAATTTTCTACTATCCAATAATTCCAATATGTGTGCCAAATTTGACACAGTTATCACAGTTGTGATAGCGCTTCATTTATAATAACCAATGCGCTTAAATTTCACGATAACTGCTTGGAAGCCGTAAAGTTGCTCGCAACTCTAGTTATTATTATTATTATTATTATTATTATTATTATTATTATTATTATTATTTATTCTATTTTGTTTTCTGCCAAAACATGCTCAAAAACTCACGAGATTCGGTACACCGGTAGATGCCTATGGATGATAGTCGGTGATATTCAGCAAATCTGCACAAGTCACATGGTTCGGCAGCCATATTGGATTTTGCAGAATTATGTGTCGGAAACCGCTTACTGCAGAGTTCTGAAAATTGCTATACATGTTGAGGGATAGTCCATGATTAACTGTTGTTAATATGAAGCTGATTGGTTCTGTGGTTTGGCAACCACATTGATTAATGGCATAAAATTACCATAAACATATAAAATCATCAAAATTCAAACATCTTCTTCTCTTGTGGTCTGGATCAGCACGCCTTGTTCATCTGGTAGAGTTAACAGTGCCATGGGAGGACGCTGTAGATGAGGCGTATGAGAGGAAGAAACTGCGGTATGCTCAACTAGCCACTGAAGTGGAACAGTGAGGATGGAGAGTTCGGGTTTACCCAGTGGAGGTGGGTTGTCGAGGATTTGTGGCACACTCTACAACCCAGAGCAGCAACTGGCTGTGGTTGAGACGGAAAGATTCTAGCTGGGGATCTCACAATAGAAAGAAAGAAACGCTGATGTACAGGTAAGTAAGCTGGGCTGAGTTGAGTGGGGGACGGAGGGGGGTGATGCTGGGACGCCAGAATCACCGTCGAGCCCTCTTGAGGTGTCGTGGGCTAGTCGACGAAACACTGAGGATAGAAGGTGCCCACTTGAAGACCCCAGAGATGTACCCTACTTAGCTCAATCCAGACGGTTGTCATGCTGATCCGCTGGGGAGACCGCACTGTGGTTGATCCCCGGAGGCCGGCATCGCAACCTTTGTGTGTGCTGATGCGCCAGGGAGGCAAAATAAGCTGATCCCTGGAGCCAGCATTACACTTCAGCCATCAACACCAGACAGAAGGATATCTACATCATCATATGGAAGGAAACGTAAATGGATGGAGACACAGATGGATCACATTAGTTTACTGTAAAGCTACATCTTAGTTGGTGCTTATCTTGGTGAGAGCCGAGTTCAAATCAGCATGATGTTTTAACATCTACTCTCGTGTAATGGAAATCATCATGTGATTTATTATGAAATAATTTGTTCTGTATTTGAGCCAACTCTCCAAAAGGTCTATTACCTGCAGAGCACAATAACTGCTCAATTTGTACTGTCTCTCTGGGTTCTGTTCCAGCTTCTTCTCTCCTCTGTCCTGTTTATAATTCCTTGGCATAGGATTCGAGTGGTGTTACTCATAAATCGTGCACATGTTATGTCCTAGTAGCGGTTTGGTCACAATTAAATATGGTGAATTGTGTATTTGCCAGGAACCCCTGATAGCCAATCGTTACACTATTATCACTTTATATTGCTTTAAAAAAATGCACATTAAATGATAGTGGCATTAAAATATACAAAAACCAATACATGCTGTAGACTTTATTTTATATTGCAAAATGAAGAATAGGGCACCACACGCTCACACACACGCACACACACGCACACACACACGCACACAAACTCAAACAAAGAGTGATCTAGAATTTAGAACAATGTTAGCCTCTTATATGCATTATTTTCAAAGACTATATGACAGCATACTATTTAGAATTGTGTGTGCATCCAAATACAATTTAAATAGCCTACTTCTGTGTATTGCCTTAAATAATCACATATTTGAAAATGTGAGATCTACAAATTGATGGCGATGCATATGTCAGCTCTGTGTAGCTTTGCAGTGGTTCAGTAACGGAATACCCCTGTGTCTCGATGTCTTTTATTAAGTTTTTTCTTCTCTCTCTCTTTTTCTGTCTGTCTCACTCTCTCTAATGTTTTTCTTTCTTTCCTTCTCTCTCTCGCTCTCTCGCTCCCTCTCCCTTTCTTTCTTTCTTTCTTCTCTCTCTCTTTCTTTCTCTCTCTCTCTCAGCCCCTCGTGTCAAGGTTACGGCGCTCGTTGCACGAAGATCAGGGCGAGGCTCTCTCAAACAGAGCCACCCTCTGCCAGCTGGCCAACCACGTGAGGCCACGGAGTGTGGCCATCATCCACGTGCCCTCCCCCGCCATGGTGAGTGTTTCCACACAGTGTCTTTCTCCCTCTTGTCAGAATGCCTTTACTTTACGGGTCAGTGTGTCAGTCAGGTGGCAGAGCGAGGATGTCCGAGCTGCCTAGAGAAAACCAGAGGAGCTGCGTGCCGGCTCCACGACACCACTGTGTCTGTACTGGAATTAATTCGTTTGTTTGTTTGTCCTTCAGCCGAAGATCAGCGCTGCCAAAAGCAGACGGAATGTGCAGAATTTTCATCGACGCCTGCAGAAACCTGGGAGTGTCTGAGGTGAGCTGGTCATCCACTTCCCTCCTGTCCTGGTCTCTTCATTCACAGGGGGCCGAAGCAATAAGCTTGTCATTCAATATCTATAATTGCACCATATTAAGTTTTCCAGCTATGCTATACTTTTTTTTTTAATGCTGACCTATTTTTTCAGAACCATGGCAGTGCAACTTTTCGTACCAATGGTTTACATAAACAGTTCACCGAGGGTCTCCCCTGGTAAAGGCACGGCCGTGTGGTGTGCAGGGGGGAGTCACGCAGTCAGAATGGGGATGTATATGTATATATGTGTCTGTGTGACAAATGTAAACACTAAAAAGCTCTTCATATCCACTGCCTCCTATTTCTTTTTTTTTTTTTTAATTGTCAAGGACCTCAAAATGAACCACTATAAATATCCAAAGGACAAAGATGCTGTAACATGTAGCAGACCCCGATATGAATGTGATGCAGCCGTCTGAAATCTCTGTGTAACAAATAGTTAGCGTCCGATGGCAATGACGAGCCATTAAGATCAGCTGTGCTGTTTGATTATTCTTAGTGAACTTTGTACAATTAAATATATATAGTATTAGGGGTGCAGTGTAAGAGACACAGTGATGTTCACCCACTCCAGGTCACGGCTTCCAGAAAGGTGAAAAGGTCTCTATTTGTATCGCACAGAACCAGATTATGATATTCTGTATGTACTGAGCAGTATACACAACACACTGCACAGTCAGCAAGCCATTTACAGTTAGCTTAATGGCCATCGAAGCACCTAAAACTACAGCTCTGGCCAAAAGTTTTGCATCACCTAGAATTTTAGGATTGAGACATTAAAAAAAATAAATAAAAAATTAAAACTACATGAACATCATTTAGATCTTTTATTTAACATTGTGTAACTGAAGAATCGATGATATCACAAAAATAGCCTAACATAACAGCAGTACAGTAGTATTTCATGTTCGATTTGAAAAATGCCACATTTTTCTATTTCTTTTTCGTTAAGTATACGTGGAAAACTACAAAGCGGTGTGTAATTTCAATATGTTAACGTAACATTATTCAGCAGGTTTCATTCGACTTTATGAAGCAAAATGTGTTCATTCTAGAGGGGGGTGCGAAACTTTTGGTCACAGACGTAGGTTTTACAGTATTTGTTTTCAGAGGACTGTAATCTCACAGTACTCTCGGTTTTTTGAAGCGCCCTTTTTAGTTCTAGCTAAAGTACAGTCTAGTACAGAGCTGGAAGTAAGAATTGATATATAAATGCCACCAATCAAAATGCTGTGTGTGTGTGTGAGAGAGAGAGAGAGAGTGTGTGTGCGTGTGTGTTGAATCAGAGGTGTTAATAGCCTAAAGTTTAAATCTTCGACCCATGTTTAGAAATTTTGAATTTTGCTCAGGCATTTAAGGGTTGTCAGAAACTTGCAGCCCAAACGTAGGCGTCCATCTTGGTGTTGCCATACGATGGTGTACAGTGCAAGTGAATTTCACAGACAGTATTTCTTTATGAAATGCTGTACACTTACACACAAATACATGTTGCAGTGATGTATAAAAAGGAATGGATTTTCTAAGACTCCTGTTACACAGCAGTTTCACCCATTCCAGGTTTTACTACGAGCTTGATGAGCCCCAGTGTGTCTAGGTAACAAGCTCAGGTGTGTCTGATTTAGACTCGCAGTAAAACCAGGGATGGATCAAGCTGCTATGCAATGGGTTGTCCTTCTTTCCATCCCTGTAACGTTAAAATGTAAACGTTTAAAAACGTGTTTAATCCTGATGGAAATTAACATCCATGTGATTAATCGTGCTTTGCTTATCGTTAACGCCTCTGTGTTTTTTGTCTCTCTTTTTCTCTCTTTTTTGTTTTTCTCTTGTTTGAGCAGGGTTACAAACTCACACTAGCCCTGCTGCTGCTGCTGCACTCAGTCCTGGGGTTCAAAGCTCCCCTCAATGAAGTCTGTTATTATTATTAATATTGAAATGATCAGGAGCCAGGAGTTTGAGCAGGGTTACAAACTCACACTAGCCCTGCTGCTGCTGCTGCACCCAGTCCTGGGGTTCAGAGCTCCCCTCAATGAAGTATGTTATTATTAGTAATATTGAAATGATCAGGAGCCAGGAGTTTGAGCAGGGTTACAAACTCACACTAGCCCTGCTGCTGCTGCACTCAGTCCTGGGGTTCAGAGCTCCCCTCAATGAAGTCTGTTATTAATATTAATATTTAAATGATCAGGAGCCAGGAGTTTGAGCAGGGTTACAAACTCACACTAGCCCGGCTACTGCTGCTGCACCCAGTCCTGTGGTTCAGAGCTCCCCTCAATGAAGTCTGTTATTATTATTAATATTAAAATGATCAGGAGCCAGGAGTTTGAGCAGGGTTACAAACTCACACTAGCCCTGCTGCTGCTGCTGCACCCAGTCCTGGGGTTCAGAGCTCCCCTCAATGAAGTCTGTTATTATTATTAATATTGAAATGATCAGGAGCCAGGAGTTTGAGCAGGGTTACAAACTCACACTAGCCCTGCTGCTGCTGCTGCACCCAGTCCTGGGGTTCAGAGCTCCCCTCAATGAAGTCTGTTATTAATATTAATATTTAAATGATCAGGAGCCAGGAGTTTGAGCAGGGTTACAAACTCACACTAGCCCGGCTACTGCTGCTGCACCCAGTCCTGTGGTTCAGAGCTCCCCTCAATGAAGTCTGTTATTATTATTAATATTAAAATGATCAGGAGCCAGGAGTTTGAGCAGGGTTACAAACTCACACTAGCCCTGCTGCTGCTGCTGCACCCAGTCCTGGGGTTCAGAGCTCCCCTCAATGAAGTCTGTTATTATTATTAATATTGAAATGATCAGGAGCCAGGAGTTTGAGCAGGGTTACAAACTCACACTAGCCCTGCTGCTGCTGCTGCACTCAGTGCTGGGGTTCAAAGCTCCCCTCAATGAAGTCTGTTATTATTAGTAATATTGAAATGATCAGGAGCCAGGAGTTTGAGCAAGGTTACAAATTCACACTAGCCCTGCTGCTGCTGCTGCACCCAGTCCTGGGGTTCAGAGCTCCCCTCAATGAAGTCTGTTATTATTAGTAATATTGAAATGATCAGGAGCCAGGAGTTTGAGCAGGGTTACAAACTCACACTAGCCCTGCTGCTCCTGCTGCACTCAGTCCTGGGGTTCAGAGCTCCCCTCAATGAAGTCTGTTATTATTAGAAATATTGAAATGATCAGGAGCCAGGAGTTTGAGCAGGGTTACAAACTCACACTAGCCCTGCTGCTGCTGCTGCACCCAGTCCTGGGGTTCAGAGCTCCCCTTAATGAAGTCTGTTATTATTATTAATATTGAAATGATCAGGAGCCAGGAGTTTGAGCAGGGTTACAAACTCACACTAGCCCTGCTGCTGCTGCTGCACTCAGTGCTGGGGTTCAAAGCTCCCCTCAATGAAGTCTGTTATTATTAGTAATATTGAAATGATCAGGAGCCAGGAGTTTGAGCAAGGTTACAAATTCACACTAGCCCTGCTGCTGCTGCTGCACTCAGTCCTGGGGTTCAGAGCTCTCCTCAATGAAGTCTGTTATTATTATTAATATTGAAATGATCAGGAGCCAGGAGTTTGAGCAGGGTTACAAACTCACACTAGCCCTGCTGCTGCTGCTACACCCAGTCCTGGGGTTCAGAGCTCCCCTCAATGAAGTATGTTATTATTAGTAATATTGAAATGATCAGGAGCCAGGAGTTTGAGCAAGGTTACAAACTCACACTAGCCCTGCTGCTGCTGCTGCACTCAGTCCTGGGGTTCAAGCTCCCCTCAATGAAGTCTGTTATTATTATTAATATTGAAATGATCAGGATCCAGGAGTTTGAGCAGGGTTACAAACTCACACTAGCCCTGCTGCTGCTGCTGCACCCAGTCCTGCGGTTCAGAGCTCCCCTCAATGAAGTCTGTTATTAATATTAATATTTAAATGATCAGGAGCCAGGAGTTTGAGCAGGGTTACAAACTCACACTAGCCCGGCTACTGCTGCTGCACCCAGTCCTGGGGTTCAGAGCTCCCCTCAATTAAGTCTGTTATTATTATTAATATTAAAATGATCAGGAGCCAGGAGTTTGAGCAGGGTTACAAACTCACACTAGCCCTGCTGCTGCTGCTGCACCCAGTCCTGGGGTTCAGAGCTCCCCTCAATGAAGTCTGTTATTATTATTAATATTGAAATGATCAGGAGCCAGGAGTTTGAGCAGGGTTACAAACTCACACTAGCCCTGCTGCTGCTGCTGCACTCAGTGCTGGGGTTCAAAGCTCCCCTCAATGAAGTCTGTTATTATTAGTAATATTGAAATGATCAGGAGCCAGGAGTTTGAGCAAGGTTACAAATTCACACTAGCCCTGCTGCTGCTGCTGCACCCAGTCCTGGGGTTCAGAGCTCCCCTCAATGAAGTCTGTTATTATTAGTAATATTGAAATGATCAGGAGCCAGGAGTTTGAGCAGGGTTACAAACTCACACTAGCCCTGCTGCTGCTGCACTCAGTCCTGGGGTTCAAAGCTCCCCTCAATGAAGTCTGTTATTATTATTAATATTGAAATGATCAGGATCCAGGAGTTTGAGCAGGGTTACAAACTCACACTAGCCCTGCTGCTGCTGCTGCACCCAGTCCTGGGGTTCAGAGCTCCCCTCAATGAAGTCTGTTATTAATATTAATATTTAAATGATCAGGAGCCAGGAGTTTGAGCAGGGTTACAAACTCACACTAGCCCGGCTACTGCTGCTGCACCCAGTCCTGTGGTTCAGAGCTCCCCTCAATGAAGTCTGTTATTATTATTAATATTAAAATGATCAGGAGCCAGGAGTTTGAGCAGGGTTACAAACTCACACTAGCCCTGCTGCTGCTGCTGCACCCAGTCCTGGGGTTCAGAGCTCCCCTCAATGAAGTCTGTTATTATTATTAATATTGAAATGATCAGGAGCCAGGAGTTTGAGCAGGGTTACAAACTCACACTAGCCCGGCTACTGCTGCTGCACCCAGTCCTGTGGTTCAGAGCTCCCCTCAATGAAGTCTGTTATTATTATTAATATTAAAATGATCAGGAGCCAGGAGTTTGAGCAGGGTTACAAACTCACACTAGCCCTGCTGCTGCTGCTGCACCCAGTCCTGGGGTTCAGAGCTCCCCTCAATGAAGTCTGTTATTATTATTAATATTGAAATGATCAGGAGCCAGGAGTTTGAGCAGGGTTACAAACTCACACTAGCCCTGCTGCTGCTGCTGCACTCAGTGCTGGGGTTCAAAGCTCCCCTCAATGAAGTCTGTTATTATTATTAATATTGAAATGATCAGGAGCCAGGAGTTTGAGCAAGGTTACAAATTCACACTAGCCCTGCTGCTGCTGCTGCACCCAGTCCTGGGGTTCAGAGCTCCCCTCAATGAAGTCTGTTATTATTAGTAATATTGAAATGATCAGGAGCCAGGAGTTTGAGCAGGGTTACAAACTCACACTAGCCCTGCTGCTCCTGCTGCACTCAGTCCTGGGGTTCAGAGCTCCCCTCAATGAAGTCTGTTATTATTAGAAATATTGAAATGATCAGGAGCCAGGAGTTTGAGCAGGGTTACAAACTCACACTAGCCCTGCTGCTGCTGCTGCACCCAGTCCTGGGGTTCAGAGCTCCCCTTAATGAAGTCTGTTATTATTATTAATATTGAAATGATCAGGAGCCAGGAGTTTGAGCAGGGTTACAAACTCACACTAGCCCTGCTGCTGCTGCACTCAGTGCTGGGGTTCAAAGCTCCCCTCAATGAAGTCTGTTATTATTAGTAATATTGAAATGATCAGGAGCCAGGAGTTTGAGCAAGGTTACAAATTCACACTAGCCCTGCTGCTGCTGCTGCACTCAGTCCTGGGGTTCAGAGCTCCCCTCAATGAAGTCTGTTATTATTATTAATATTGAAATGATCAGGAGCCAGGAGTTTGAGCAGGGTTACAAACTCACACTAGCCCTGCTGCTGCTGCTACACCCAGTCCTGGGGTTCAGAGCTCCCCTCAATGAAGTATGTTATTATTAGTAATATTGAAATGATCAGGAGCCAGGAGTTTGAGCAAGGTTACAAACTCACACTAGCCCTGCTGCTGCTGCTGCACTCAGTCCTGGGGTTCAAGCTCCCCTCAATGAAGTCTGTTATTATTATTAATATTGAAATGATCAGGAGCCAGGAGTTTGAGCAGGGTTACAAACTCACACTAGCCCTGCTGCTGCTGCTGCACCCAGTCCTGGGGTTCAGAGCTCCCCTCAATTAAGTCTGTTATTATTATTAATATTAAAATGATCAGGAGCCAGGAGTTTGAGCAGGGTTACAAACTCACACTAGCCCTGCTGCTGCTGCTGCACCCAGTCCTGGGGTTCAGAGCTCCCCTCAATGAAGTCTGTTATTATTATTAATATTGAAATGATCAGGAGCCAGGAGTTTGAGCAGGGTTACAAACTCACACTAGCCCTGCTGCTGCTGCTGCACTCAGTGCTGGGGTTCAAAGCTCCCCTCAATGAAGTCTGTTATTATTAGTAATATTGAAATGATCAGGAGCCAGGAGTTTGAGCAAGGTTACAAATTCACACTAGCCCTGCTGCTGCTGCTGCACCCAGTCCTGGGGTTCAGAGCTCCCCTCAATGAAGTCTGTTATTATTAGTAATATTGAAATGATCAGGAGCCAGGAGTTTGAGCAGGGTTACAAACTCACACTAGCCCTGCTGCTCCTGCTGCACTCAGTCCTGGGGTTCAGAGCTCCCCTCAATGAAGTCTGTTATTATTAGAAATATTGAAATGATCAGGAGCCAGGAGTTTGAGCAGGGTTACAAACTCACACTAGCCCTGCTGCTGCTGCTGCACCCAGTCCTGGGGTTCAGAGCTCCCCTTAATGAAGTCTGTTATTATTATTAATATTGAAATGATCAGGAGCCAGGAGTTTGAGCAGGGTTACAAACTCACACTAGCCCTGCTGCTGCTGCACTCAGTGCTGGGGTTCAAAGCTCCCCTCAATGAAGTCTGTTATTATTAGTAATATTGAAATGATCAGGAGCCAGGAGTTTGAGCAAGGTTACAAATTCACACTAGCCCTGCTGCTGCTGCTGCACTCAGTCCTGGGGTTCAGAGCTCCCCTCAATGAAGTCTGTTATTATTATTAATATTGAAATGATCAGGAGCCAGGAGTTTGAGCAGGGTTACAAACTCACACTAGCCCTGCTGCTGCTGCTACACCCAGTCCTGGGGTTCAGAGCTCCCCTCAATGAAGTATGTTATTATTAGTAATATTGAAATGATCAGGAGCCAGGAGTTTGAGCAAGGTTACAAACTCACACTAGCCCTGCTGCTGCTGCTGCACTCAGTCCTGGGGTTCAAGCTCCCCTCAATGAAGTCTGTTATTATTGTTAATATTGAAATGATCAGGATCCAGGAGTTTGAGCAGGGTTACAAACTCACACTAGCCCTGCTGCTGCTGCTGCACCCAGTCCTGGGGTTCAGAGCTCCCCTCAATGAAGTCTGTTATTAATATTAATATTTAAATGATCAGGAGCCAGGAGTTTGAGCAGGGTTACAAACTCACACTAGCCCGGCTACTGCTGCTGCACCCAGTCCTGGGGTTCAGAGCTCCCCTCAATTAAGTCTGTTATTATTATTAATATTAAAATGATCAGGAGCCAGGAGTTTGAGCAGGGTTACAAACTCACACTAGCCCTGCTGCTGCTGCTGCACCCAGTCCTGGGGTTCAGAGCTCCCCTCAATGAAGTCTGTTATTATTATTAATATTGAAATGATCAGGAGCCAGGAGTTTGAGCAGGGTTACAAACTCACACTAGCCCTGCTGCTGCTGCTGCACTCAGTGCTGGGGTTCAAAGCTCCCCTCAATGAAGTCTGTTATTATTAGTAATATTGAAATGATCAGGAGCCAGGAGTTTGAGCAAGGTTACAAATTCACACTAGCCCTGCTGCTGCTGCACCCAGTCCTGGGGTTCAGAGCTCCCCTCAATGAAGTCTGTTATTATTAGTAATATTGAAATGATCAGGAGCCAGGAGTTTGAGCAGGGTTACAAACTCACACTAGCCCTGCTGCTCCTGCTGCACTCAGTCCTGGGGTTCAGAGCTCCCCTCAATGAAGTCTGTTATTATTAGAAATATTGAAATGATCAGGAGCCAGGAGTTTGAGCAGGGTTACAAACTCACACTAGCCCTGCTGCTGCTGCTGCACCCAGTCCTGGGGTTCAGAGCTCCCCTTAATGAAGTCTATTATTATTATTAATATTGAAATGATCAGGAGCCAGGAGTTTGAGCAGGGTTACAAACTCACACTAGCCCTGCTGCTGCTGCTGCACTCAGTGCTGGGGTTCAAAGCTCCCCTCAATGAAGTCTGTTCTTATTAGTAATATTGAAATGATCAGGAGCCAGGAGTTTGAGCAAGGTTACAAATTCACACTAGCCCTGCTGCTGCTGCTGCACCCAGTCCTGGGGTTCAGAGCTCCCCTCAATGAAGTCTGTTATTATTATTAATATTGAAATGATCAGGAGCCAGGAGTTTGAGCAGGGTTACAAACTCACACTAGCCCTGCTGCTGCTGCTGCACTCAGTCCTGGGGTTCAGAGCTCCCCTCAATGAAGTCTGTTATTATTATTAAAATTGAAATGATCAGGAGCCAGGAGTTTGAGCAGGGTTACAAACTCACACTAGCCCTGCTGCTGCTGCTGCACTCAGTGCTGGGGTTCAAAGCTCCCCTCAATGAAGTCTGTTATTAATATTAATATTTAAATGATCAGGAGCCAGGAGTTTGAGCAGGGTTACAAACTCACACTAGCCCTGCTGCTGTTGCTGCACCCAGTCCTGGATTTCAGAGCTCCCCTCAATGAAGTCTGTTATTATTAGTAATATTGAAATGATCAGGAGCCAGGAGTTTGAGCAGGGTTACAAATTCACACTAGCCCTGCTGCTGCTGCACCCAGTCCTGGGGTTCAGAGCTCCCCTCAATGAAGTCTGTTATTATTAGTAATATTGAAATGATCAGGAGCCAGGAGTTTGAGCAGGGTTACAAACTCACACTAGCCCTGCTGCTCCTGCTGCACTCAGTCCTGGGGTTCAAAGCTCCCCTCAATGAAGTCTGTTATTATTAGTAATATTGAAATGATCAGGAGCCAGGAGTTTGAGCAGGGTTACAAACTCACACTAGCCCTGCTGCTGCTGCTGCACCCAGTCCTGGGGTTCAGAGCTCCCCTCAATGAAGTCTGTTATTATTAGTAATATTGAAATGATCAGGAGCCAGGAGTTTGAGCAGGGTTACAAACTCACACTAGCCCTGCTGCTGCTGCTGCACTCAGTCCTGGGGTTCAAAGCTCCCCTCAATGAAGTCTGTTATTATTAGTAATATTGAAATGATCAGGATCCAGGAGTTTGAGCAGGGTTACAAACTCACACTAGCCCTGCTGCTGCTGCTGCACCCAGTCCTGGGGTTCAGAGCTCCCCTCAATGAAGTCTGTTATTATTAGAAATATTGAAATGATCAGGAGCCAGGAGTTTGAGCAGGGTTACAAACTCACACTAGCCCTGCTGCTGCTGCTGCACTCAGTGCTGGGGTTCAAAGCTCCCCTCAATGAAGTCTGTTATTATTAGTAATATTGAAATGATCAGGAGCCAGGAGTTTGAGCAAGGTTACAAATTCACACTAGCCCTGCTGCTGCTGCTGCACCCAGTCCTGGGGTTCAGAGCTCCCCTCAATGAAGTCTGTTATTATTAGTAATATTGAAATGATCAGGAGCCAGGAGTTTGAGCAGGGTTACAAACTCACACTAGCCCTGCTGCTCCTGCTGCACTCAGTCCTGGGGTTCAGAGCTCCCCTCAATGAAGTCTGTTATTATTAGAAATATTGAAATGATCAGGAGCCAGGAGTTTGAGCAGGGTTACAAACTCACACTAGCCCTGCTGCTGCTGCTGCACCCAGTCCTGGGGTTCAGAGCTCCCCTCAATGAAGTCTGTTATTATTAGTAATACTGAAATGATCAGGAGCCAGGAGTTTGAGCAGGGTTACAAACTCACACTAGCCCTGCTGCTGCTGCTGCACTCAGTGCTGGGGTTCAAAGCTCCCCTCAATGAAGTCTGTTATTATTAGTAATATTGAAATGATCAGGAGCCAGGAGTTTGAGCAAGGTTACAAATTCACACTAGCCCTGCTGCTGCTGCACTCAGTCCTGGGGTTCAGAGCTCCCCTCAATGAAGTCTGTTATTATTATTAATATTGAAATGATCAGGAGCCAGGAGTTTGAGCAGGGTTACAAACTCACACTAGCCCTGCTGCTGCTGCTGCACTCAGTCCTGGGGTTCAAAGCTCCCCTCAATGAAGTCTGTTATTATTAGTAATATTGAAATGATCAGGATCCAGGAGTTTGAGCAGGGTTACAAACTCACACTAGCCCTGCTGCTGCTGCACCCAGTCCTGGGGTTCAGAGCTCCCCTCAATGAAGTCTGTTATTATTAGTAATATTGAAATGATCAGGATCCAGGAGTTTGAGCAGGGTTACAAACTCACACTAGCCCTGCTGCTGCTGCTGCACCCAGTCCTGGGGTTCAGAGCTCCCCTCAATGAAGTCTGCTTTTATTAATATTGAAATGAGCACATTCCTAGAGGAACATGAAAAATCCATCTTTCAAATGATGGTACAACGCTGTTTATGGCCACAAGATGTCAGTATTGCATTATAAAAAAAAATCTTGTTGGCATTCTGAGGTATAGCCAGTCTGTTTTAATAAAACGGCTGACAAGAAAGTGAGATTTAAAAAAAAATGTTATTATGGTGCTGCTGTCCTGTACTGCGGTGGGACCAGGGTAAGGGCGGATATGTAAAAAGTCAGATAAATGAATCCTGTTACTATAGTCACCCAATTCTTGTTTTGAGATTAAGCTTTTATTAGGAAGCTCCCTAAAAACCTGGTTTAGAAAGATACAGGGTATAAATGCTTGTGACAGAGTAGTTGTCTGCCGTGTGGGCGCGTGCATTCGTTGCTGAGTGACAGGCAGGAGATCGAGACTGAGGTTGAAGTTGATACGCCCCCCGCAGGTGAAGAGGGTTTATTTACAGATCGACACACTGAACAGCTCACGTGACTCTACCAGCAATGGTAGCGCACGGAGCGCATACAACACAGTGTACGAAAACTCTAGTGGGATCTACAATCTGTGAACTAATCTTCTTTGATCAATAATCAACGAACTCCAGCTATCGGCGGTTTCGACTTGCTCACTCGCTCGTCGGTATCCAGCTGTGTGTTTCACCGACAGCCAGACAGAGCTGAAGAGCTCGATTACTTGAAGAATAATCAAAAAAAAAAAAAAGATCTGTTTTTAAAACTGACTAACTGACTAACCTACCGCTATAAGGACATCAGCACCAAAAGGCCAGCTTGAATCCCAGATTTAAAGTCTTCTGTCTGTTTCCTGGTGGTTTGAGTTTATTTAGTTTTGTCACAAGTTGGTGGTTGTGGGTTTCATTCTAATTTGAATATATATATATATATATATATATATATATATATATATATATATATATATATATATATATATAGCATTGATCCCCTACACTATAGAAGAGTCAATGTACAGTCCTCAAACACTATAAACAAAAATGGTTGGGTGAGTAAGCAGTGGTGTTTGCCTGCAACCAAAGCATTGTAGATTAGCTTTGGGGAGGAGCTGCATGGTCAGCATTATCTACTCATTAATGAACAGAGAGCTGCCCATGCTGTGTAGTCCAGCCTCCTAACATTCCTCTCTCCTCTCATCTCACTCTCTCTCTCTCTCTCTCTCCAGGACCTCATCTGTCACCCGCAGCACATCCTGGAAAACGAAGGGTTAACCAAAGTGGCCCGGATGGTTCAGGCACTGACAGAGACAGCCGCGCAAGGACCCCTCTAGCTCCTAGGACAGGGCTGCCTACCGCTGCCCGACTCAAACTTGCCAAACACAGTCCAGTCAAAGATGTTCTGTGGTACCGAATCGAACATTTCTGCAGTAATATTGATATTTTTGGTCCAGTGCAGGTATCACTTTTTTACTGGCACTTTTAAGCCTTGAGTCGAGGGGCGGGGTTAATTATATCCGTCATTAAGTTGGGTCAGTCTGTCCGTCAGTACGTTGTTTTTTTTTTTTGTTTGTTTGTTTGTTTTTTGTTTTTGTTTTTTTACCACATGGTCTCTAATCCTGAGTATCTTGCTCACCACATTACTGCAGGCTCTCTCTCTCTCTCTCTCTCTCTCTCTCTCTCTCTCTCTCTCTCTCTCTCTCTCTCTCTCTCTCTCTCTCTCTCTCTCTCTCTCTCTCTCTCTCTCTCTCTCTCTCTCTCTCTCTCTCTCTCTCAGAAGCGTTCTCCTCCTGTTTGCTGAATCAGCTCCATCCTTGCATTTGGTAATATATGAAGAACGTTAAAACGAAGAAAAACACAAGTTCCACTGCGGTCCACAAGGTGGTGCTATTTTGCCATTCAGAAGTTTTTCAGAAGTTTTGGGCAGTTTTAATAAAAAATAGCAAATTTCTTACTCGTTGACATCTCATCCTAAAACATATTGTTACAGAAAGCATTTGTTATTCAATTGCCGGAACAGGAAAACGTTTTTATTGCCCATGGTATGCAGTTATTGTTTGCAACAATATATATATATATATATATATATATATATATATATATATATATATATATATATATATATATATATATATATATATATCTCCTCTCAAAACCCCAGCCCCTCACAGACAATTTCCGCCTGGGAGGCTGTGCCCTTAAATAAATCACAATATCTTCCAAAGTATAGACAGCACAGGCATGGTTCAGGGCTTGAATTCAAGGTAACCCCTTGGGCATCAAGACTAAAACCTCAGGTGTGATAAAAGTCTTACTCAGTACCACACTGGAAGGAGATATCCAGAAAAAATACATAAAAAAACAACAAACGCTTTTCATTTTTTTATGTTCTATAGTCATTTTTTCAACTTGTAGCATATGAAAAGAGCCAGATTTTTTTTCCAGTGCTTCACCAACATGTCTAATACTGGGTAAAAATTTGGAACTGTTTGAACAAAGGGATCAAATTCTACAGGAGTTTTTACAAAGCTAAGCCCAAGGGTCCCCAAACCTCTCCAAAAATAAACATTGTGTAAATCTTTATGTCAATTGATATACTAAGTTCTAAAAGGGATGTTATCTTCTGGCACCTCACAGGCTAGCCATTGCCACAAGCATTTGCCTTTGAAAGGTTTTTTTTTTTTTTTTTTTTTTTTTTTTTTCCCTTATCTCATTCAAGAGGTGGGCGTGTTTGTTTGCACATCAATTACTCTGTGATGCATTGGGTTACAAACACAGTAAAGGCAGCAGCAAAACGCAAGCTAGTCGATTGCTTTTGTTTTGAATGCATGGGGGTACTAGACACATTGCGAATGGGATATCTCAGCGGTGAAATGACGGATTCGAAAAATTCCTTCGCTGTTTGACGGTAGGAAAACAACGATTTTGATATCGAGTCAGCTTTTTTCTCTTTTGCTTTTGTAATAATATTAAAAATGAGTTATGAAATATAATATTTACGTGCAGTTCCGTGTTCCGCCGGCGGGGCAAGAGGGGCGTAAAAGGATATATATATATATATATATACACATATATATATATATATATATATATATATATATATATATATATATATATATATATATATATATACACATATATATATATATATATATATATATATATATATATATATATATATATATATATATATATATATATTCATACGGTTCATCAACTTCAAACTGTTTAATTCTCGACGGTCTGGCAAAAACGTGCCGATGTTACGACGAATTCAGTGCCCCTGTCATGGCAAATTTTGCCCCCCTGCCAAATTTGTCCCCCCCTGAGTCATGTGACATGTCAGCGTTCTGTTGCTATGCGCGTCACTGCTTTTGCTCCACAGATCTTGACACTGACAGTTGGAGTTCGTTGGTGCCGTCATACAATTGTAATCAAATCATTTTTCTTTTTACAGTACAAATTTGTAATACTGTGTTTTTTCCCCCTCAGAAAACTACATTTATAAATCGATATGGATCACTTAAGAGCGGTATATCGCTACCTCAGCACAGGTGAGTATCCTGAAAAAGCCACCAAAGAAGAGAAGAGGGGTATCAGAAAGAAAGCCAGTACATTCGTTTTGAAAGGTAAAAAAAATAAATAAATATCGAAAATTAATATTAATACATTATAAGTTATTGAAGCCGTCCTGTATTTTTGAAGATGTACATAGACATTTAAATAAATGATAAACGTGTGTGTGTAATATATATATATATATATATATATATATATATATATATATATATATATATATATATGAAAGAAAAGGTTTAAAAGATTAAAACATCTCTCTATATATAACTAATAGCAGAAATGTGAGTACCAGAAAACAGAATTTGTATTAAAGAAGAATATATGTGTATATATATATATATATATATATATATATATATATATATATATCTTTTTTCTTGTTTTGTAGCTGGATCTCTTACTCCTTTCCCGAGCTGTGAGAGAACTCCCCTCCCAGAGGTACATTTCTGTGATGTGGAGGTCTACTGCACATGCAGGAGACCATACAGGATTGGACTGGAGCTGATGGTGGAATGCGGGAGGTGTGGCGAATGGTTCCATGGCCAGTGTGAAGATCTACAGCCAGATGACCTCATAAGTATGGAGGAGTATATGTGCTGCATTTGCAGAGTTACACACATGGGTAAGCATGTAAGTAAAGGTGAAACAGATTTATTATTTTGTTTTTTACTATATGTTTTTTTGAACATTTTATACTAAGCATTCCAGCTTAGTATTATACTAACACTAAAATTTGGTAATGCCTGTCAAACAACTTTACCATAATTTATAACTATTTACATATGTACAGTAGGGCATTGTTAATAAGGCTCATTGTCTTCAGTGTTTATTTTTCATGAACACACAACTACTTATTTTGAAGACTTTTTTTTTCAGGAGACCTTGGTTCTGTATTGAGACGTTTTTATTTGGAGAAATATTGCAGATGCTTTTGCACTTTCATTTTTAATTGGTATGGTAGTCTTAGTTTCTGAGCTACTGAATTATTGCCTGACTTGAGTATTTCCAGGGCAGAGATATCCAAAGTAAACTGGATGTCAGTTCTAACACCCACCTTGTTTTAATGTAGTTATTGTGAACCAGCTGGGGGAGGGGTTGATTCACTGTATTGAAGTGAATTTGTGCCAAATAAGGTGGGTGTAACATGATATAAAAGTACAGTAAATGTAATTCTGAAGTAATAAACAACTTCACATTTTACATGTGCATGTTACAGACAGTACATGTAATGCTTCAATTTCAAATTCGATTTCCATTCCTATTAAATGATATTAGACAATTACGTACTATACAAGTTAACAGTATGAAATGTCATTTTTAGACAGACAGCCTCTTTAAAGTCTTTCTTTTTTTGTGGGTTATGTGAGAAGGCATTTTAAAGTTCTGTTAAACCTGCTCCTAACACCCCACTCCATAGGTCAGGACCTTGACGTGGTGAGTGGGCTTTTTACCAAAGCTGACCTACAGTATAGCTTTTTTTTCACCACTGCTTACGCATTAAGTCCTGGATAGCACTTTACAATGGAAATATGCAATCTGATCATGTACTGATCATGTTTTATTGTGAAGAATACAGAAAATAAAGTTTGTTACATTTTTCAACATGTTGTGCCTTTTTTGTGAATGTCTTTCTGGTTCTGACTACTACAACTGATACACAACTCACTAAAATGACTGAGTTCAGATTTCTGCTCGCCATGCAGTGCTCTGTTAAGGGTTCCCCAGCACTAAGACTGGACAACTCAGATCTAGATTGACTTCTACTCTAGCATTTACACAAATCTGACATCCTCTATGCTTCATTAGTTAAGAGCCTGAATTATAGACACTAAAGTCAGGGACAATATGTAGTGGTTAACAATCACATTGCTTCTAGTTCCAAATTTGTACTTTTGAGTGTTCGAAGTTATGGAAGAAACATTCTTATTTTATAGCATATGATATAATTTGGCTTCATACATATTTAACAAATGCATATACAGTATTACTCATAACAAAGGAACAACAACCAATCTGCAGACCTGCTTTGAGAAATGATAGGCTCCATTCCAGGATGATGCCAATGATCTGACAAACACTGTAGGAAGTGGCAACACATACAATGAGGGTGTATTACTTCATTTTTTTATGACAAGTTATATGGTTAAACTAAGAGAAATTTGTTTGCAGATTTAGTGCAAGACCATGCATGAATAATGCTAAATATTAAACCTTTTGACCTGTTAATTCCTTTAATTTTTAACATTCCCTAAATATTTCTCACAATATACACTGAAGCTACTGTATAACCTATATTAATCATACTGCCTTATTGGAGTAAATAACAATATTTGTTGATCACAAACTTATTGGCACATTTTAAATTAAAGTCTGTAAGTTAAGGTTAGTCTTAATTGAGTTAGTCACTATTAATCAATTAGAAACCGCTACTTATCAATTTAGCAATATTATTTAAAAAAACCCCAAAAAAAACCCATTAGCTGTAAAACATGCACAGAAACTGAAGCAAAATAGTTTGTGCACTTAGCACAGCATGGTCAAAACAAAGGAGTTGGATCTAGATGTGAGAAAACCACTTGTTACAGTGACTACTACAGCAGAAGGGGAATCGATAAAGAGCGTTGTGGATAAAAAAAATCGTAATACAAAAATCCACAATAATCAAGAAGTATTTGAAGACTAATTCAACTGAAACGATGGAAAGAAGTGGACGTTCCAGGAAAATTACGACTATAGCATAAAGAATTGTTCGAGCAGCTCGCAAAAATCCACCATTAACAGCCAAGAATTTAAAGAAACATCTGGTATTGCAGTGTATGAAATAACTATACAAAGTCATCTAAACACAAAAGGCTTATACGCGACCTTAATGGTAACCACATTTGACAACAATTCAAATAAAAAAATAAAAAAATAAAAAGCGTCTTGAATGATCTTTAGTTAAGGGTGTCAATAATTTTGTCTGCAACTGTATGTAATCATGACAACTCCCTGATTGTGATCCATAAGTATAGCAAGACTAAACATCAACATGACTACCCACAAATGTGTAGAAATTATTACCAGACTATACTTCTAACTTATTGTTTGTTATAAACATTTTGTTTATTTGAAAAGTTACAATTTTAATATAACGTTTGCGTTACATTTGTGATCATTTAGCTGTTCTACTTTATTATTATTATTTATTAGCATATATATGTAATTAAACCATATTTAATGTCTTTTATATTTACTGTAAAAGTTCTTATGTAATCGCGTGAAGAGCAATCAAATGCAATACAACCATTTATGATACAAAAAAACATTGTTAAATATTAAAAATAAATCTAATAATAATACGAATAAATGTAAAAAAAACACGCAAACGTAATTTTCAGTAAGTAAAACAAAAGCAATCAAATTAAATACAACCATTTATGATACAAAAAACATTGATAAATATAAAAAAAAATGCCAATAAAAAAAGCAAACGTAACTTTCAGTAAGTAAAATGCCGAGATGTTTTACCCTATCCTCTCTTCGCATCGCGAAACTTAATCGTCACGTGACTCGTACGCTAATATGTCACATGACTCAGGGGGGGACAAATTTGGCAGGGGGGCGAAATTTGCCATGACACCCCCTAGGATTGATGTGTCCTCGGCGGATGTGCGCATGCGCTTGCAACAAACCTTGCGATCTGCCAACGGATCGCGTGTGATTCCTCGCTCACGACGCAAAGCGCGTAACCTGTCATTGCAATCCACTAGACTGTAGAGCAGCGCCTGCTGCAACGTGAACGTGCGGTCTGCTGCAAACGGGAGCGAGTTTATTGCTTCTGGACGGAAAATGTTTGTGCAAGCTTGTGATTTCAGCGATTCTACATCCAGAACAAATTGTTTAAACACAGTCACAACAACAACAACTATATATTGTGTTTGTTCAAATGTGTATAAATGAGCTAGTTACTTACTCTTATTAGGACGGAAGTATTGTATGTACTCTTACTATATTGTGATTATCGAACTGTGTACATGGACATATTTTAGTAAACGTTGCTCTGAAGTTATTGTATATTTTATCTGCTCTTACTGCATTGTGAAATATGTATATTTTGTGAGAGCTGTAAGTCGCCCTGAGTGAGGGCGTCTGCTAAGAAAATGAATAAGAAAAAGAGGAAGAAAACAAAACGCAACGGTAATTAAATGAAGTCTTGTGACAAATTGTACCAGTATGTTTCACAGAGCACAATAAACACATTGAAACACTCTCGTTTATATTTATTTATTATTATTACTACAGAGGTAATCTACTACGTGTAAATTAACCCAGTTATTTTATAATTCAGTTGAATGCAGTACAATCTTCTAAATGTTTATTTACTTATTTATTTGTAAGCAATTCCTGCTGACAGTGTTGTGAGGAGCGTGCAGTAGCAGAAAAGATTCTGGAAACTTGTACATAAATACTTTAGTTTATTTCTCATTGAAGAACACATTTTTCTTTTAAAATATTACTTGGTACTGTTTTTTTGTCTGTTAATATTTAAGTGAGAAGTTTCTTTTTGTTTGTTTTATTCAGGAATTATTTCTTAAATCGTGAAGTCACGCCCGTGACGAGGACAATAGAAACAGGGTTAGTAAAAAAAAAAAAAATAGAAGTACAATGTTTCAATTATGATTCGATTTGTAACGTTTGATTTCCATATGAAATACTGAGAGAAGATGAGTGTATTATGTTAATTTATCAAATGAACAGCAGGGCATTGCAACATATTCGATTGTATAATGATGAGTGTAGCAAATGTATTAAAAACCTATTTTAACTCTTTTGATCTAGTCATCTTAACGAAGATTATGGATCCAACAATGTACAGGGAAATATTACTGTACAAGACAATGGGAAAATACCCCGAGAAGGCCAGGAAGGGGGAAAAATTCATCATCCGGAGGCGTGCAGGACAATATGTGGTTCAAGGTAATTCAAAGCTTGGATGGGTTGCAAATGCTATAAATTCAAATTAAATTAAATTTCACAAAACCCCAAAATGTATAGCTAACTTACCTGGAGAGGTGGTGGTGGCGCTATTTGCCAAATAAATAATAGGCTAATATTATTTTTGTTGCTTTACCGTGTTGATGACCATTCGTTAATGGGTAAGGGCGTCTGCTAAGAAATAAATAATAATAATAATAATAATAATAATAATAATAATAATAATAATAATAATAATAATAATAATAATGTCTAAGGTATCTTCACTACAACGAAAACATAATTAGCCAACGTAACTTATTTTCAGCAACAGATGCTACTGTAATCGTATTAGCCTAATAATATATTGTTGGATAGCTGTATATTAACTTTGTAGTTCACCAAACGTTTCGTTTAACAAAACTCAGAGATATTCATCCCTAGTAACCAATCTCACTTAGAAAAAAGCAGGCACGGCTAACTACAGGACTACGGGTGAAAATCACTGCCATAGCTGAATATGTGTTTACAACCCAGTCTACATGTTTTTTTCCTTATTATTTTCTATTGTTTATTAGATGGAGAGCTCTATTATATATGTAAGAAGGGTACAGAGCCATCAATGAAGGTGAAGGTGGTCAAAGGCACTGAAGAGGCAGACAGTCTCTTCCTGGAATTTCATGCAAGTGCTATAGGGGCACACTGTGGCCAACACAGAACCAGAGAGGCAATTTCCTCCAGATATTACTGGCCTGGAATGAGTTCCGATATTGATAATTGGGTGGGTGCTTTTTGAGTGCAGTACATGACCTACACCAGTATCCAATACAATAACTAGAGAGATCAATCGGTTTTTGGTTATAAAAATTAATAAATGAAAAGGAAGTTTAAACAACAGCTCAACTGAGTTTTCTTAACATTGAAAAATCTTACACTGTGTTATAAACTTTAAAAACATTTTTATGCAAGTGCCATCCTGTTAGAGGCTATGAGACTGACACCAGCTGTTTGCTATATACCTGGTAACATTTCATTAAATTAACAAAAATATTTTCCAATAATTCACAGTTTGGTAACATAATATGAAAGCGACATGTCGTGGAATTCTAAATAAAAGGAAGAGAGACTGCGAGTTCCAAACACACAGGCCTTTATTTCTTAAGTTTGCAAACTGAAAACACTCTCAACACACAGGGTGCTAGATAATCATCGAGCAGTGTTTCAACATACAGAGTTAGATCAGTTTCTTATATACCTTAAAACTGTCAGCAAGGCAGAGGGTTAGCCAATGATGATTCAGATATTAGCATATAAGGAAAAACAACTTATAACTGTGCATACCTGGCATATAGCTAAGCAAACAGATAACAGGATGGGTGGTTTGGGTGTACGTACAAAGAAACAAGTCTGGCTCATCCTGTTTCTCTTCACAGCCACAGCTGCAGTGTAGGCATCTTGCGGTTCCTTGTAACAAACTTTATCTTAGGCAAAGCATACAAGCTTATGCGAGCAAGGTTATAGGAGTACAAAATGCCAGTACATTATGTCGAGCCAATTCTATTTTTCTGTAACATATTCTATTACAAGCTGCCGTCCCGAGAGCCAGAGGGGGTGGAGCTGCCGTCCCGAGAGCCAGAGGGGGTGGAGCTGCCGTCCCAAGAGCCAGAGGGGGTGGAGCTGCAGTCCCGAGAGCCAGAGGGGGTGGAGCTGCCGTCCCGAGAGCCAGAGGGGGTGGAGCTGCCGTCCCGAGAGCCAGAGGGGGTGGAGCTGCCGTCCCGAGAGCCAGAGGGGGTGGAGCTGCCGCCGCCCGAGCAAGAGGGGGAAGAGGTGAAGAGCCCGCCGGCACCACAGCCCCGACCACCACCCCTGCGGTCCAGTCCGGCACCGCCGCTGTGTGCGGTCCCTCGCCCCTTGCTCCTGGACACCCTTCCGGTTTGCTTGGACCTCCCTTCGCTAGACCTGGAGCCCAGGAGTCTGCAGAACCGGTCACAGTTCTCCACCTGGTTCCATGCTCCGCTCCTCCCAAGCACCAAGACGTCGCTGCGCAGCTCCCAGACGGCGCTTGAGCTCCCCCTGGTCACTACTTTGCTCCCCCTGGGTGATTGGACGTCGCTGCACCGGGCCCCGGCTGCAGACCTCCAGTGCCCCGGTTGTCGCGCCGGTCGCCCCTGACAAACCGGTGGGGTCCCTCGTCACAGGTGCGCGGTCCCTACCTGGCGGGGCCAGAACATGGACCGGCCCACCCTCAAGTCCGCCCATGGAAGAGGGCGAAAAGAGACATTGATGGACTCGAGGGTGGGTGGTTGTGTTTTAGGGGAGGAGGTGGCCGACGAATGGCCGGTGTCTTGAAAAGACAAGGGGGGGGGATATGTGAGACAGCAGGGAGGGGGTTAAAGCCTCCCTGAAGAAAAACATGTGCGGAATGCACATTTGTTTAGTTTATTTGTTTTTGTTTATTGTTTAATTGTTTTGCTTTATCGTTGAATTTAATTTGTTAATTGTTTTATTATTAATTATCCCCTGCACCTGGTAAATATTGTCAAATTAGGACCAGGTGCAGGGTATTTAAGGGAGGCAGTTAGTCTGCTCATGGCTGCTGAATAGAAGGAGGCAGAAGAGGTGCTCTGCTTCCGAGCAGTCAGGAGGAAACGTAAGCGGTGTAAACCTGTGTGATATGGTCTGTTTGTGGTGTTGTGTTTGGTGGGGTGTCAGGGTGTTCCCGAAAGTTTAGTCAGTGCTCAGAAAGAGCTAGGTGTTTATTTTGTTTTGTTTGTATTAAAAATAGCGCGTCAGCGCGGGAAAAAAAATCCATTCCTGTGTCTTGGGTCGTGGTTTTAAAGGGGCAACGAACCCGTGTGGGTGCGATTCGTTTTACTATATATATATATATATATATATATATATATATATATATATATATATTTAATAGAAATCAGACTTTGCTTTTGATTTTTTATTCAACATAATATTGTAAATAAGAAAACAAATGAAAACGGCATGGACAAAAATGATGGGACCGCTAACCTAATATTTTGTTGCACAACCTTTAGAGGAAATCACTGCAATCAAACGTTTTCTGTAGCTCTCAATGAGACTTCTGCACCTGTTAACAGGTAGTTTGGCCCACTCTTCCTGAGCAAACTGCTTCAGCTGTCTCGGGTTTGATGGGTGCCTTCTCCAGACTGCAAGTTTCAGCTCTTTCCATAGATGTTCGATAGGATTCAGATCAGAAGTCATAGAAGGCCACTTCAGAATAGTCCAATGTTTAGTTCTTATCCATTCTTGGGTGCTTTTAGCTGTGTGTTTTGTGTCATTATCCTGTTGGAGGACCCATGACCTGCGACTGAGACAGAGCTTTCTGACACTGGGCAGTACGTTTCGCTCCAGAATGCCTTGATAGTCTTGAGATTTCATTGTGCCCTGCACAGATTCAAGGCACCCTGTGCCAGGCGCAGCAAAGCAGCCCCAAAACATAACTCCTGCATGTTTCACTGTAGGTATGGTGTTCTTTTCTTTGAAAGCTTCATTTTTTCGTCTGTGAACATAGAGCTGATGTGACTTGCCAAAAAGCTCCAGTTTTGACTCATCTGTCCAAAGATGTCAATATGCATTTTAGCAAATTCCAGTCTGGCTTTTTTATGTTTTTCTGTCAAAAGTGGAGTCCTCCTGGGTCTTCTTCCATGGAGCCCACTTTCGCTCAAAAAGCGACGGATGGTGTGATCAGAAACTGACGTACCTTCACCTTGGAGTTCAGCTTGTATCTCTTTGGCAGTTATCCTTGGTTCTTTTTCTACCATTCACACTATCCTTCTGTTTAATCTGGGGTCGATTTTCCTCTTGCGGCCGCACCCAGGGAGGTTGGCTACAGTTCCATGGACCTTAAACTTCTTAATAATATGTTGTCACAGGAACATCAAGCTGCTTGGAGATGGTCTTGTAGCCTTTACCTTTACCATGCTTGTCTATTATTTTCTTTCTGATCTCCTCAGACAACTCTCTCCTTTGCTTTCTCTGGTCCATGTTCAGTGTGGTGCACACAATGATACCAAACAGCACAGTGACTACTTTTCTCCATTTAAATAGGCTGAATGACTGATTACAAGATTGGAGACGTGTGTGATACTAATTAAAGAAACTAATTCGTTTGAAATATCACTATAATCCAATTATTTATTATCTTTTCTAAGGGGTACCAACAAATGTGTCCAGGCCATTTTAGAATATATTTGTAGAATAAGCAATAATTCATCTCTTTTCACAGCTTCTTTGCTTTATTCTATGACATACCAAAGGCATGCAAGTATACATGATAAAATAGCTTTTAATTTCATCACTTTTCAGGAGGAATGAAGCATTATTTCAATGAGCTGTAAGGGTACCAACAAATTTGAGCATGTCTTTATATATATACACTGAGTGTACAAAACATTAGGAACACCTGCTCTTTCCATGAAATAGACTGACAAGGTGAATCCTGGTGAAAACTATGAATCCTTATAGATGTAACCTGTTAAATCCACTTCAATCAGATGAATGTAGATGTAGATGAAGGGGAGACAGGTTAAAGAAGGATTTCTAAACCTTCACACCATTGAGACATGGATTGTGTATGTGTGTGTGACAGAAATACAATGAGTTCTGGTGATAAATCTTCCTCCCGACCTGTGAGGGCGCTAAAGAACGGGAGGAGAAGTATCTGGAAGGGCTGGCCTGACAGTTCGTTTCCGGGACCGGGAAGTGGGTCAGCCTGGAAGGAAGCGAGACTCTGTTGTAAGACCGTATTGATTTGACAGGTAAACGAGGGGCAGCTGCAAGTAATAAGGCAGCTGCAACCGTTTACCTAGATATCATGCAGGATTACATATAGGGGCCAGGGTAACGCTGTTCTTTTCCTTCGTTTGGGTTAAACGTTTGGAGAGAGAAGGATCGAGAGAGGAGCTCTCATTGTTAATAGAGAATAAGAGAAAGAATTATGTGTTGTGTTGTGTTGTGTGTGTCTGTGTAATTGTCTGTGTTTTTCACCACCAGACAGTTAAAGCACTACTCCGGAGCTGTCGCCAAGGGTCAGCACTATCCAGAGCACCACTGCACCCCGCACTATCTGTGTTTGCACTAAAGCACCATCACGACTGCACTCACCCAGGACTGGTGTCCGTCTGTTTGTTTTTGTTCAGGACTGTGCCTTGTTTATTGTTATCCCCGTGCGTTACACATTGTTGTGTATCGCCGGGGATTTAGTTATTTTTCGGTCACCAGACCTGGAAAAGGAATAAAGCACTTTTTCACTGGAATACCGTTGTCTGCCTGTCACTCCTGCACCGCATCACCGCTACACCTGTTACCCTTACCAGGCACTGGGATTATGGACCGCAACGCACTGGCGGAGCTGCTGCAGGCGCTGGAGAGCAGACGCGACGCAGAGGAGAGAAAGAGGGAGGAGCGCTACATGGCGCTCATTGAACGGGTAGGGCTGGCCGTTACCGCAGTGACGACCCCTACCACAACACCGCTGATGTCGCCCCCGAAGGCACGGGCAATGATGATGTCGGCGGAGGATGACCCGGAGGCATATTTGGTGGCGTTCGAGCGGCTGGCTACCGCGGTGGCTTGGCCGCGGGAGTTCTGGGCCAGCCAGTTGGGACCCTGCCTGATTGGGGAGGCTCAGGCAGCCTACCAAGCGATGAGTGACCATCACGCCACCGAGTACGACCTGGTCAAGCAGGCTATCCTCCGCCGCCTAAACATCACTACAGAGATTCACCGGGCGCGGTTTAGGGAGTACCAGAGAGCCCCGGGGACACGCCCCAGGGTGGTTGCAGAGCGGTTGTGCGACCACATGGTGCATTGGCTGACCCCCGGGAAGAAGACCGCCCAGCAGATGGGGGAAGCCATTGTGGTAGAGCAGTTCTGCCATGTGGTCGGCACCGAGACCCAGGCGTGGATACGGCACCACAACCCTGACACTCTGGAGGTGGCGGTCAAGTTGGCGGAAGATTTCGAAGACTCCCTGACTTCTGCCCGGGTCGGGATCCTGTCGGCCCCTGCCCTTCGGAGCAGCCGACCTCTCCCTCCCTCTCCTCCAACACCACCACCACCACCACCCCCCTCGTTCCCGGGACCCAGACCTCCTAGAGCACCGACCCCATTGGGCCCCCTTGCCTCCCCCCCATGGAGACCAAGGTTGGCCCCCAGCTGGGGTAGAGGTGCTGCCCCTGCCCCGTTGCCATACCAGCAGCGGGACAGATTTCTAACCTATGCCCCCTCTGTCCCTCCTATCTGTTTTAGGTGCCACCAGCCGGGACATCTGGCCAGATCATGCCCCGCTGCCATGGAGTGTGACGTGGCCGCGTGCAATTGGGCACCTGAAACTGGCAAGCGTGGGGAAAATGGTCGGGAGGGGCCTTGTTTGATTAATGTTTTGTTAGGGAATGTGAAAACCCACGCATTAGTGGACACAGGGTGTGAGCAGACCTTGATTAGGACAGCTCTCCTGGGCGGTGTGTCGTGGCGGCCACAAGGTCAGTTGGCCATCTCCTGTATCCATGGAGACACGGCGGCATACCCCACATTAAAAGTATATTTATCGGTAGGACCGATAAAACGTCACCTTGTAGTCGGGGTGGCGGAAAGGTTGCCACACCCAGTTATTCTGGGTCGAGACTGGCCAAAATTCAAAGAATTGATGCAAATAATGGCAGTCTCAGCCACACACGTAAACGTGGCAGAAAAAAAAGGAACGGATTGGTGATGTGTTTCCTTTTCACACTGAAATGTTTTCCCCTCTTTTCCGTCCTAGAAAAACAAATAAGGAGAGACGGACTGCGAAATGGAGGGAGCGTTTTTGAGACAAGGCTGGGGTCTGGTGGGAGAGTGCTGCAATGGTAACAAACGCCAGTCGAAGGGAGTGGGAACGCAGTGTGACCGAGAGAGCGAGGTTACTGGACCGACTAGAGCAGAGGTTATTCCAGCCCCTCTCAATGTACCGGACCCGTGGTACTCAAGCGCGGACCTAGTGTGGGGCCAACATAACGACCCGTCACTGGTGCACGCTTGGGGGCAGGTCCGGTCCATTGAAGGTAAGGATGTTGACGGCGCTGGGGCGCTAGTATATCCACATTTCAGTATCAAGGGGCAATTACTGTATAGGGTAAATCTAGCCACGGGCACAGGACAGCCTGTAACACAATTGTTGGTTCCCCCGTCTTGTCGGACCGAGGTCATGAGGCTGGCGCATGATATCCCTTTTGCGGGGCACCTCGGAGCCGAGAAGACGAGGGAACGGATATTGGCTCGATTCTATTGGGTAGGTCTTCATACTGATGTGTCGAGATATGTAGCCACATGCCCAGACTGCCAGCGAGTAGCGCCAGGTCGAGTGCGCCCCGCACCTTTGGTCCCACTGCCGATTATTTCCACTCCTTTCGAGCGCATTGCAATCGACATAGTGGGCCCTTTGCTACCTTCTGACTCCGGGTATATGCATATATTAGTGGTGGTGGATTATGCAACGCGATACCCGGAGGCAGTTCCATTGAGGTCCACTAGTGCCGCTGCAATAGCCACCGAGTTAGCGCAGATTATGGCTAGAGTAGGGATCCCCAAGGAGATTTTGACCGATCACGGGACCAATTTTTTGTCCAATACGTTACAGCAGGTGTACAAAATATTGAAAATACGTCCCATCAGGACGTCCGTTTATCATCCACAATCGGACGGTCTGGTTGTTTTAATCAGACCTTAAAGTCGATGCTGAGGCGATTTGTAACACAAGAGCAGAAACATTGGGCATCGCTTCTTCCCTACCTCCTTTTTGCGGTGAGAGAAGTGCCGCAGAGTTCATGGGGTTCTCCCCCTTTGAGCTCCTGTACGGCCGGCAGCCTCGCGGCATTCTCGACCTGCTGAGAGAGGGGTGGGAGGAGCACAAAGGCTCGTCTAAAAATGTAGTGAAGTATGTGCTCCTACTAAGAGATCGCCTGGATTTGGTCGGTCGTTTGGCCCGAGACAACCTCAGATCGGCTCAGCACCGACAGCAGCAGCATTACAACAAAAATGCACGGATTCGAACCTTTCGACCAGGGGACAAGGTAATGCTGCTACTTCCCTCATTAGAATCAAAACTGTGTGCTAAATGGCAGGGGCCTGTCACTCCTGCACCGCATCACCGCTACACCTGTTACCCTTACCAGGCACTTTGCCACAGTGTGCTATTCAGAGGGTAAATGGGCAAGACAAAAGATTTACAGTAAGTGCCTTTGAACGGGGTATGGTAGTAGGTGCCAAGCGTGCCGGTTTGAGTGTGTCAAGAACTGCAACGCTGCTGGCTTTTTCTCTCTCAACAGTTTCCCGTGTGTATCAAGGATGGTCCACCACCCAAAAGACATCCAGCCAACGGCAGGCCAGTGGTCGAAAACGGCTCTTGATGAAAGAGGCCAAAGGAGACTGACACGAATTGTGCAGAGCAATAGACGGGCTACAGTTAGTCAACTGACAATCCAGTACAACATTGGTGCCGAAAGACCCATAAAAGAATGCACAACTCGTCCTACCTTGACACGAATGGGGTATGGCAGCCGACGACCTAACAGTTCCACTTCTTTCAGCAAAACACAAGAAACTGCGGTTGCAGTGGGCTAAGGAAAGAAAACACTGGACACTGGAGGATTGGAAAAACATTGCCTGGTCTTATTAATCCCAGTTCCTGCTGTTTCACGCTGATGGGAGGACTAGGGTATGGAGAAAACCACATGAGTACATGCATCCATCATGCCACGTGTCAACATTGCAGGCTGGTGGTGGTGGTGTGATGGTGTGGGGTGTGTTTTCATGGCACACATTGGGCCCCTTGATAAAAGTGGAGCAACGTTTGAATGCCACAGGATATCTGAACATCATTGCCAATCAGGTGCATCCCATCTGCTAATGGATTTTTTCAGCAGGATAATGCCCCATGCCACAAGGCTAGGATTATCCAGGAATGGTTCCACGAACATGACAGTGAATTCAGCTTACTGCAGTGGCCTGCCCAGTCACCAGATCTCAATCCACACACACACATACACACAGATATGGAAATGCCTCAGGACGGAGATACAGGATGAACAAGAGTTCCAGAACTGGGTGACCCGGGTGCGGGGCAAGGAGAGGTTTGTGCTGGTGGGGGAATGCGGGGAGGACAGCGAAGAAAGCAGGGGAGGGGAGCAAAAGAAGAAAGAGAAGGAGGAGATCAACCAGGAGAACAAAAGCAGAAACATTCCTCGCGGTGATCCGGGACCTTTTTGGCATTGCACTCGCGGAGCACGCTCCCAAGTGTCGCCTATCCCGGGAATTTGAAGATCCAGTCCGTGGAATTCCAGGCACTGGGAGAAAAGGGATTGCAGGACGCGGGCTTGGAGTATAATGAGGAATTGAAGGGACGGCTTACAGAGCCTTGCGAAGCCGCAGGTTGAAGCTTTAAAAACAAAGCAGTCTTGCCAAAGCGGGGTGTCCCTGGAGGCAGACTGTACAGAGGCACAGAGGACATGCATCTTAAGAACATAAGAAAGTTTCCAAACGAGAGGAGCCCATTCGGCCCATCTTGCTCGTTTGGTTGTTAGTAGCTTATTGATCCCAGAATCTCATCATGCAGCTTCTTGAAGGATCCCAGGGTGTCAGCTTCAACAACATTACTGGGGAGTTGGTTCCAGACCCTCACAATTCTCTGTGTAAAAAAGTGCTTCCTATTTTCTGTTCTGAATGCCCCTTTATCTAATCTCCACTTGTGACCCCTGGTCCTTGTTTCTTTTTTCAGGTCGAAAAAGTCCCCTGGGTCGACATTGTCAATACCTTTCAGTATTTGGAATGCTTCTATTAGATCAGATCTTACAGCATGAGCAGCCAGCATGCCTCAGGTCTACAACCCTGAGGGCAAGCACTCTCGAACCCTCTCCTGCACTGCAACCTGCCTCCCTCTCCCTGGGTTTCGACTTCTGAGATCTCAGCTCCTGAGTACAAGGAGCTGCCTAAACCCAAGCCCCCCCTGCCTCGAACAAAGCCTCAGCCCCAGTGCTAGAACCCGAACAGCCTCTCAGACTAGCTGCCTCGGAACCCAAGCGGCCTCAAGCCTCAGAAACCGGTGGTGCCTTCTTTGCAGGAATCGGTTTTGGAACCCTGTAGAACAGGCAATGGTTGGTGGGAGGGACCGGGCGGATACCCAAGATGCCCAAGAAGGAAGCAGGGGAATCCCTTCAGTCCCCCGGTCAAGGGCCCACAGTTTCCCCGTGGTCCTCTTCATTTTCAGGCAGACGTTTTTTTGCAGGGGCCCGGAAAACGCAAGCAGACGGAGGAGAAGGAGATCTTGAAGGACCCACAGCTCTCTTCTGCCCCTCTATCTACACTGCAACTAAATAAATAAAAAAATGAAAAAAACTTTAATAATACGGAAATATACACTAGAATTTTGCTTCATAGTCGAATAATGTTAATAACTGCTGAATAATGTTACATTAACATATTGCAATTTACTTAATATTGGCTTAATACAACTGTATTTGTAGATTAATTTTAGTGAATATTTCCATATTATTAATTTAAGGATTTTACACTAACAACTATTTAAGTATCATTATTAAGTTGGTGTTTCAATTTAGTGAGGTAGTGTGTGTGTGTGATTAGTACCAGGTATTGTGGTTATTTGAATAGAGGTTGATTTGCAATTTGTGATTAGTACCAGGGAGTGTGGTTAATTAACTTGAATAGAGGTTGTTTTGCAATTGGATTGGTCTCCACACAGCCTCCTGTAGTGGTGTGATCCTATTGAAGTGTGTGAAAGTATTGTCTCTAGAGCAGTACGCAGCTGTGCCAGTTCCCTTGCAAAGTGAGGTGGAACCTGTGAATCTACTAGTGGTCAGTCTACAGGTAACCAGGGTCTGAGGCAGATAGGTAAGTTCCTACTTCAAGTAATTTTAAATTAACTACATTCAGTAACATTGTAAGGTGGTGTTTGAATTAGGTTAGGTAGTGTGTGATTAGTACCAAGTGAGAGTGGTTAAATTGAATAGAAGTTGATTTGCTATTTGATTGGTTTCCACACAGTTTAGCTGTTCTTTTCCCACCCAGCTGTTATATTAATCAGGCAGGCTATTTCCACGCCAGCACGAAGCACCAGCTAACCGAAGGGCCTCAACAAGAGAGCCGGGAGTCTAGCTGTGGGAGTCTAGCTGTGGGAGTCCAGCGAGGGGAGGCCTGCGCCGAGACACTGTTGGAATAGATCCGAACCTAACGGCGCTCTGGAAGATGCCATCTACTAGTCAGGTCTGTACCCTCCACCCCACCACTCCCTTTGTGCCTATTTGGCTTGCCTGTCCTGCTATGACTGTCTCTCACATTCCTGTTCTGTCCTCTCACCCTCGTCCTCTGCCCTCTCTCTGCCTCTGCTCCCCCAACCCCTCTAACCTCATCCCTCTGCTCCCGCACACTCTCTGGTGCACTCTGGAAATGTCACTCTTCTGCTAACAAAGCTGATTTCATCTCTGCCTTTGCCTCCCACCTCTCTCGATTTCCTTGCTCTCACTGAAACCTGGCTGTCCCCTGAAAGCACTGTAACTCCTGCCACCCTGTCCTCTCTCTACGTCCTGTCCCATACCCCGCATCTCACTAGATGGGGAAGTGGGACTGGCCTTCTTCTCTCTCCCTCCTTACTCTTTTCTGTCCCCTCCGACCTCTCCGCATTCTTTGTTAATACCTTTGAATTTCATGCCGTCCAACTAACCTCTCGCTGTCAACTCCTGCTAATTGTACTGCACCGCCCCCCTGGACCTCTCGCTCACTTTCTCGATGAACTCGACTATCTACTCTCCTCCCTCCCCTCTCTGTCACTGATGGGGAGACCAGCACTGCGGGGAACAGGAGTTCCTGCTCTGGGCCCACGCGCTCCTCCAGAAACCTGCTCAGAAACTGGGAGAGTGCTGGACAGAGGGATGCCCGGAGATCACTCAGCACCTTCTCCAGGAAACACTCTGATCTAATATTCAGTGCAGGGGTTAAAACCCTGCTGGCTTTCCAACTAAAAAGGTTAAAATCAATTAAATGCCCCAGTTTAGTAAAACCGGCTTTAAAAAACAAAGTGGATAAAAAAAAAACAGAGCTAAAAACCTTGCATTTAAAAATGGGGTTAAAAAACAGGGGCTCTTCAAAAACCCACTGTGTGCTCTGTGATTCTTCTGACCTTGTGATCTTTAAAAGTCTCCAAGCATTTAACAGATTCTTATAAAAATCCTCCAACCCTGCATCACTAAAACAATCAAGAGATATTAAAAACAAATGTCTGTCAAAATCCAGCCTCCCTGTCTTTTGCAATAAACAAAATGCCAGGTCTCTCCAGCTCAGCTGTGGGGTGTACAACAGTCTCTGAGCAGCCTGCAGCCTAAACGCTGCCATCCTGCTAGGGATATCAATGAGCCCCTGTCCTCCCTCCTCAAGGGGGAGATACTAAACAGCGGGGTGCAGCCAGTGATGCCCGTTCCAAAAAAACTGCACCAGGCATTTCTGTATCTCATTTAAAAAACCAGGGGAGGATCCAGGCACACCAGCTAATGCCAAAGCGTGGAGGCGACAAGATTATTAATGATGAGGACCCTGCTCCTGAAGGAGAGCCGAGAGAGGAGCCACTGCCAGCTCTGCAGCCTACCCTTCACCCTGTCCAGCAGCCCCTCCCAGTTCTGCTGCATGAACTGTTCATTCCCAAAATAAATACCTAAAAGTTTGACCCCAGTTTTATTCCAGCTTAAAACTGAAGGCTGTAATGGAGGGGGGGGGGAGGGTGTATCCTCCCAGCTGCCAATCCAGCTAGTTTCTCCCTCAGCTGATGTAACAGGGGCTCTATAGAGAGGGCATAGAGCACCCCTGAGAGGGAGCAGCCCTGCCGTATCCCTCTCTGCACAGGGGACAGTCAGACCGTTATTAATTTTCACAGCACTAAAAAAATTGTGACAAAGGAGTCTTATAAAAGAAGTAAAAACAGTGCCAAAACCAAAAGCTTTTAAAACATGAAACAGATACTCATGGTCAACTCTATCAAAAGCTTTTTCCTGATCAAGCGAAATTAAACCAAAATCAACATAAAATTTGGACACATTAAAAACATCTCTTAATAAAAACAAATTATCAAAAATCGATCTCTCGGGCACACAATGTGACTGGTCTGTGTGCACCACTGATCCTATGTTGGTCTTTAGGCGATTAGCAAGAGCCTTGGAAAGCAGCTTGTAATCGGAGCACAGCAAGGAGACAGGGCGTCAGTTCTTGATGTTACAGAGGTCTCCTTTCTTGGGTAGCAGTGTTATCACTGCCCTGCGGCAGCTCAGCGGCAGCTCCCCATCCCGAACACATTCCTACAGGACCTGGTACGGGTCCTCACCAAACAGAGCTCCAGAACTTCTGATAGAATTCAGCAGGCAGTCCATCCAGTCCGGGAGCCTTCCCTTTGGAGAGCTGCGCCACGGCCGCAGTGAGCTCTGGGAATGCCAGTGGAGTGTCCAGTCTGCTGCTCTCCTCCTTGTCCAGGCTGGAGAGACCCTGGAGAAGCCACTCCATCTCTCCCGGGTCGCAGCCCTCAGCCTTGTAGAGATCAGAATAAAAGCTCACTGCAGCATGCCTGAGCTCCGCAGGGCTGGAGACCTCTCTCCCCCCGGGCAGCCTCAGACAGCACATTGTCTTCCTCTCTGCTGTCTTCCTCTCTAGGCCGAAGAAGAAGGCTGTGGGGGCGTCCATATCTTTGAGTTCAGTAAAGCGGGCTCTGAGCAGAAAGCCCTTCACCTTCTTCTCTAACAGGCTGCCCAGGAGCTGCCTCCTCTGCTGCAGGCCCCGATATGCCCCCTCATCGCTCTCGCTGGCCAGCTGGCTCGCAAACTCAACAATCTCTCTCTCCAGCTCACTGACCACTGCATCCACTGACCTGGTGACATTTTGTGTGTATTGTTGACAGAAAAGTTTTATTTGAATTTTCCCTATATCCCACCACTGTCTTAAACTACTATAATTTGTTTTTTCATTTTGCCAATTTTTCCAAAACAATTCAAAGTAATCAGTGAAGTTTTTGTCCTGTAGCAGATTGTTGTTAAAGTGCCAATATGAATTTGAATGTGATTTGATTGGTAGTAAAACAGTGACGGAAACAAAGTGATGACCAGAAAAGCTACTGTATGCTACTACTAGTGAATTTGTTAATATGCTGTTGTGGAGTATAGAACCTATCCAGGCGTGCCCCTGACAGCTGATTTTGATTACATTTGATCCAGGTATATTGTCTACTTGTGGGTTGAAAAATCCTCCAAATGTCCACCAGGTCAAAAGTTTTTAATAGAGTGGCCAGCTCCCTGACAGATTGGGGATGGGGTTCCCCGTGGTTTCAATCTTTATTGATATCCATAGTACAATTAAAATCTCTCCCCACCACGAGGAAAGTATCCATACTGCAACCCCTGAGTACCTGACTGAGCTTTTTAAAAAATAAAATCTTCTCCTCCCCAACATTTGGCGCACGTGTTTTATCTGTACTTTTAAAAGTTGACCTTGAATAATCTCCTCAATAGATAAAATATCTGCCCCAAATCCTGGAGAAAATAAAACAGCAACCCCAGCACTAAAATTAGAACTGTGGCTTCAAATACAGTCTCCCCTCCACTCAGACTGCCAGTGAGACTGATTACTGCTGTCCGAGTGTGTCTCCTGCAATAAAATCACGTTTGAACGCTTGCTGTTTAAAAAATCAATTAATTGTGTTTTTTTTTATTAAAATCCCTGTACCCGTTCACGTTAAAAGAGCCTAAAATAATTTTCTCCATTGATAAAAATAGATTATTCAAAAATAACAAACACGTTAAAATAAAAATGTTCTTAATAAAATTAGCCATAAAAAATGTTTAGATGCGGCTAACGTTTTCCGAACTAAGCTGACATATATTTTAAGCCTGAACCTCTTTTTCTGTTCAAACTCATTTATAGACGATTTCCCTAATATTAAGTCTGCAGAACACAAAAAACAGTTTCTGGTCTGGGAAGATGGATTTAATGTCTACTCGCCTCTTACCTTTTTGTTATTATTATTATTTATTTCTTAGCAGACGCCCTTATCCAGGGCGACTTACAATTGTAACAAGATATCACATTATACATTATTTCACATTAATACAGAAATCACATTATTTTTACATACAATTACCCATTTATACAGTTGGGTTTTTACTGGGGCAATCTAGGTAAAGTACCTTGCTCAAGGGTACAGCAGCAGTGTCCCCCACTGGGGATTGAACCGACAACCCTCCGGTCAGGAGTCCAGAGCCCTAACCACTACTCCACACTGCTGCCCAAGAAAGTCTTTCAAGAAAGTCTCTGATATCTTTCAGTGAATACAGTTTCCCCCTTTGGCTGGCTGTGATGTCAGAGAGCTGCGAGGTGTCAGAGAGCCCGTCCTCCCATCCATCCTCGTCCGATCCCGTCGATCCGTCCTCCTCCTCGCCCGCAGAATCACCATCAGCCGCCGGCATCTCCACTACCGACCCAGCAGGCTGAGGAGTCTCATCACTGGGGGGAACGCCAACAGGGCCTGCCTGAGCCCCGAGGCTATCCCCCCCAACACCGCTCCCTTCCAGCACCGGGTCCTCAGACACGAGATCCGCGGGATGAGAGACGCGTTTCTCTTGTCCTTCAGACCCGGCACTCGGCTCCACCACAGCGGAGGGTTGAGACCCTACGCCGCTGTCGTGAGAGTCCATAAGGGGCCCCCACACAGACTCGTCCTCACCTGTCGCTAGGTAGGCAGCAGCAGGAGATGTTCTTTTTTTAAGTTTTCT